>NW_021604631.1:2218721-2249921 GCF_004785775.1 Grammomys surdaster
TGCTCCCAGTGAAGTGCTCCCAGTGAAGTGCTCCCAGTGAAGTGCTCACAGTGAAGTGCTCACAGTGAAGTGCTCACAGTGAAGTGCTCACAGTGAAGTGCTGACAGTGAAGTGCTCACAGTGAAGTGCTGACAGTGAAGTGCTCACAATGAAGTGCTCACAGTGAAGTGCTCACAGTGAAGTGCTCACAGTGAAGTGCAAGTGTGAAAATCTGTTGGCATGGTTGTAATACTACTGTTGGAAAAACACAGAAGAATCTCTGTGGCTTCCCGTGTAATTAAACTATTCTAATAGAATAAATACAGTACATTTTTATAGCAAAGTAAAAACCTAGAGACGCTCTAAGACAATGGTTCTCAACCTTCCTAATGCTGCAACCTTTTAATACAGTTTCTCATGTTGTGGAGACCCCCAACCCTAAAATTATTTCTGTTGCTACATTATAACTGTAATTTTGCTACTGTTATTAATTGTAATGTAGGTATGTAGTAATGGAGGCTATCTAGTAGGTGAGCCCTGTGAAAGAGTGGTCCAACACCCATGGGAGCTGTGGCCCACAGGCTGAGAACTACTGCTTTAAATCTATGTCAATTACATGTATAAGAAGGTGAGGTCTAGAGTGATTCCAAGTTCAGAGACTGTCTTTAAAAGCAATGTGAAGAGCAACTGAGGAGGATACCTAATGTCAGCCTCTAGCCCCAGATATGTCTGTACACAAATGCATGAACATTCCATACTGAATATGCTTGGCCCAAGGAGTGGCAGTATTAGGAGGTATGGTCTTGTCAGAGTGGGTGTGGCCTTGTTGGAGTGGGTGTGCCCATGTGTTGGAGTGGGTGTGGCCTTGTTAGAGGAAGTGTGTCACTGTGGGTGTGGGCTTTTAGACCCTCATCCGAGCTGCCTGGAAGCCAGTCTTCTCCTCGTGGCCTTCAGATGAAGATGTAGAACTCTCAGCTCCTCCTGCACCACACCTGCCTGGACACTGCCATGTTCTGCCTTGGTGATACTGGACTGAACCTCTGAACTTGTAAGCCAGTCCCAATTAAATGTTGCCCTTATAAAAGTTGCCTTGGTCATGGTATCTGTTCACAGCAGTAAAACCCTAAGACATATACACATGTACACATGTACACATGTGCACATGTATACACACACAGAGATGGGAGAGGGAGAAAACCCTCAAATTCACCAGTCAAAAAAATCCATTTCAGGGCTACTAAGATGGCTCAGCAGTTAACAGCATGGACTGCTCTTGCAAAGGACCTCTAGGTTCCTAGCACTCACATTGGACAGCCACCTGTAATCCCAGTTCCAGGGAATTTACCACTTTCCTCTGTGCATCACCCCACACAAATACACAGGCATACATATAATTTAAAATAAATTTCCAGAAAAAAAAAAGAAAAACATGTCATTAGAAAATGAGCAGAAGACACAAATAGACATTTAACTAAACAGTACACAGTGGCACAGAACCACATGGATTATCATGAACAATACAAGTTGAATTTACAATAATCTATCCCTGCATACCTGTCAGAATAGCTAACAGGAACATGCAACAACAAGAACACTATAATCATGTGAGGATGCAGACATGGATTATTTACATATTGCTGATGGGAACATAATATGGGGTGACCACTCTGAAAGACAGTTTTGATAGTTTCTAACTACATATCAGATGGCTGGGTGTGTAACACACCTGTAATCCTCGAGCTTGGTGGGGACAGAGTTAGAAGGATGATGAATTCAAGGCCACCACTGAGCAACATAAGCAAGAGTCTCTTTCAAAAGCAAAACAGAAAAATAAATATATAACTGCCATTTAACCAGCAACTGCTTTCCAGGAATGTAATCTCAGTGAAATGAAAACAAGTTCACACAAAATCCTGCCTACAAATGATTGTTCACTTTTATTTGAAATGCCCATAAGCTGGAAATAAATGACCCAGAGGTCGTTCGGTGGATGAATCATTAAACCATTGATATGCCTGTAGTATATCCACACCACTGACTGCTACTAAAAAAAAAACAGAAAGAAAAGAAAATGAGAGAGTGAACAATGAAGGCTGAAGAATTATACTGGTTGGGGAGAAAAATAAATTCCAAAAGTTTCCATACTGTGATTCCATTTATATATCATTCTTGAAATAAAAGAATGACAATTTTGATGAGAAGTTAATGTTTTCCAGGAATTGAGGAGTCAAGAAAGGAGAGAAGTGAGCACTGCCCTAGCAACACAAGGGCATGGTTGTGTGTGCCACCCGCACGAGTGACAGTGTGCTCACTGTGCTGTTTCACTGTGGCTTTACAAAACTTCACATCTAGAGAGAACCAGATGAAAGAAGATAGATGAAGATCTATCTCTATTCTAAGTGCACACAATGCTACAATTACTTCATAACTTAAAATTTTAATGAAACTATAGCTAACATGCCCTGGCTAAATTGAATTCTAAAGAAAAATAGACTGCTAAGTAGCTACAATTAATGATTTAATAATCTCTCTCTCCTGAGAGAAACTTCTATCTCTGAAGCTCATTGACCCCTTTACACAGTTGTCTTAAAAAAAAAAGAAAAAAAGAAAACAACTTATATCATGAATAATACAACTAGTTTAATTAGATAAACTAAATTTTTATGAGAAAGCATAGGCTAGATGTATAGGTAAGTCAGTGAGTCCTGAAGAAGTTATCCAGATTATCACATCCTCTGGACATTCAGAACAGGATTGGAGTACAGCCAAACACTTAGATGAGGATGAAGTCCTTAAGGGCAATGAGCTCACACGAGGGAAACTCTACAGTCTGCATTATGACAGTATGCCTAGGACCACAAAGTAGGTACACACTAGGCAAAAACTCATACATCTCATTTCTTTTCTAGACTTATTCCAACTGCTTGTCTAACTAGAAGATACAGCACACCTTGGACACCAACCAGAAATCTCCCTTTTAAAATCCAAAGGAATCTTATGACAGATACCTCGGAATGGCTCCAGTCTGTGCCCCAGGGGTCACTTGAAAGTTTGTCACCTCTCTGCAATCTTCAGAAGAGGACAAAACATTTTGAACTCTGGGCCAAAAAGGCTAAAGATGTGCAGCTTGCCACCAGCAGATGGAAGGCTGTCCCCTCAAGTCCTAAAATGGATGCAAACATCATGAGAGGTAACAGTCTTCTTCAACCTAAAGAACCCACCATGAGGAGCTGTGAGCAGAGAATTTCTTATCTAACCAAAAGCATCAAGAAGCCCAGTGAGAGTGATGGCCTGCTCGCCTTCCAGCTGAAGGTCCACAGGAACAGTTAACTGAGCTGAAAGTTCCTTGAGAGCTCTGGCTGAGCGAGATGTGCTGGCACAGTAAAAATACAGCAGCCTCTCCCCAACCCTCCCCTCCCTCTTCACATGTATATGTGGCTACTGTACTACTTGAGTTTTACAAATCCCAACTTCCTTAGAGGAAACATCTTTTAGAGATTCTAAAAATCCAGAGAAAATATAGAAAAGTTTAAAACACATATATTTAATTTGTATCAACATGGGAAAGAGTTTGAAACTTTTGATTCCTTCCAAAATTATGTATACATATAATGCCAAAAACCTCAGACTTCAGAAGGAAAGACATGCACTGTTAATGATTTTAGTCTATTAGTCACTTTGGTGAATCAGCAGCCAACATTTTTTCCTGCATTTCTTTTATATAGTTGGTGTACTAGAAAGCACAGGAGAAATAAAAAAAATTCTCCCCCTAAAAGATCATCATATAATTGTTCCTGTGAACACACTTGATAGCTGGGCATGATGGCATATACTAGCAATCCCAGAACTTGGGAGGTGGAGGCAGAAGGATCAGGGACTTGAATCAAGACTAGCTTGGGCAACATTTAAAAACAGCAAGATAATCAATCCTGACTAGGAATGCATAGTACAACACTAATTTGTATACCTCCAGGTGATAAAATAGCACAAATTAAAAGACACTACATGTACAGATCACAAAAGATGGAACCAAATGACATGGAAATACATTATGATTCCAAAGTCATTTTACCGCTCATAATTAAGCAAAGTTGTAAACGATTAGAAGTCCCGATTCTTCCAGAGTCAGCAAAGGCGCACCTCCAGCGTCTCTTCACGCAGATGCTTCTGGAACAAGTCCTGCACCTCACATTTGTCTTAAGTGGTGAGCACTCAGGCTGGGGGCAAGCTACAATCCCATCTGCATAGGAGCCCTGACTCCAGAAGATCACAAGTCCAGCACTTGCCTGGCTACATACAATGTGAGTTCAAGAGCAGTCTCGGCAACCTAATGACATTTTGCCTGTAACCAAAAGGGCCAAAACAAAAAGGAGGGAAACTGAGCATGTAGCTCGGTGACAGAGAACTATAGGCCTAGCGTGGGGAAGCCCTAGCTCACACCTCAGTATCATGTAAAAATAAAAATACAGGGAGTCCAAGGAGGGGATCCTGAAGCATGTGCAAAGGAGTGGGTGGATGTAGGCACCCAGGTTCTCAGAGAGTTCCTGAGATTTTTCACTAGGAACTCTCAACTTGGTAACTGACACCATGGTAAAGTGCAAGCTCTCAAAAGCCACTTGCCCTGCAAATGACAGCCTACACTTGGTGGAAATCTAAATTGTTAAATTTACACTTGTTATATAAAACTTCAATTGTATAAAAGTTTGAGACTACAAACTCTAGAGTTGAATATGTTTGTGAGTATAACCAAAGTAACAAACTGGTTTCTCAGAGGACTGAAAAGAGCAGAGATATTCTATTAATTATTTTATCTTTTTTCTTGCCCTTATAATGACTCCTGTATCAATTTTTTTCATAATATTTGTATTAATTATTTTGGAATTTTACATCATGAACTTTGAACACACACTCTTCCCAGTACCCCCACCAGCACCCAAAATAAGAAAAAAAAAGAAAATAACAAAAGCAAAAACACCCAACAAGTCCAATTTTTATGGTCCATATATACTCATTGGAGCATAATCAAACTCCTGGTGGCCAGCCCCTTAAAGAGAACTGAGTCCTTCTCCACTCACACCCCTGCCAGAACCCACTGATTGTGGAGAGCTACACTCCAGCGTCCACATCACAATGTTTAATAGTTCTCGTCAGTGCCTTTCTATCTAGGCTGTTACTTTTGGTGGTGGGGGTTAGCTACTGTCACAGAAGCCTTCCATGTCTCTCTTTCCCAACTGTGAGTCTGCAGTCATCAGTACCAAAACAAAAGTAGCTTTCTCACCCTTTACAGTCAGCAGGAGCACAGAGCACAGACATCCACATAATTTCTGGTGTCATCATGTGCCATGGACCTCAGCATGGTCTCTAGTAGCAGTATAGACCATGGATATCAACACAGACCTCTACTGCAGTAGGAACATGGACCCAGACATAGCCCTCAGTAGCAGCGCAGACCCAGACACCACCATGGCCTCAGATGACTGCATATAGCACTCTGATCAATATGGCCCCTAGCAGCAGCACAGCCCACAGACATCGAATGGCTACAGACAGCATTTTCTAAAATGTCTTATTACATTCCTTATTTTCGTGGGTGGGGATGTATTATGCTCATGCACTATTGGGTCACATACGCCATGGCACACAAGTGGAGATCAGAGGACAATTTGCAGGGGTCGTTTCTCCTACCGTGCGGGTACAGGAATGAGACTCACGGGACAGGCTCGGCAGCATCAAGTCCCAATAACCACTGAGCCATCTAATAACCACTCCCTGTGTCTTACTGGCTATAAATGCATGACATGTAAAGTTCAAAAAATATGTGCGGGCCATTTGCACACACTGCTCTTCATGTTACAGTATTTAACTTAAAATTTTCTCAGTATGCAGCTCTTCCAGAAAGGCCTTTCATTCTGTCTGATCTCTGTTATGTAAACCTAGCAGTACAATTGGAAAGCCTTTACTTCTCCTTGAAGAGTAAACCCAAACGTTCCCTTCTCTTGAAAACCTCCATCAGATCTTCCAGGAATTTACAGTAACTAGATTAATCGTCAAAGTCTTTAAATGGTAAAACTAGTCAGTGGAAGAGAGGAGGGGTAATATAGAGACAAAAGGCTCAGAATTCAAAAGACACTGGTGAAAGCCAAGCTCATCAGTCAGTGAGGTACAACTGAGGCTTCTCTCCGCTTAAGATGATGTTGGCTGTGGGTCTGTCACACACAGCCTTTATCATGTTGATCTGTGTCCCTGCCAGTCCTCCTCTCACTAGGACCTTTTATCATGAAGACGTGATGGTTTTTTGTCAGAGCGCTTTTCTGCACCTACTGAGATGATCCTATGGTTTTTGTCTTTAAGTTCGGTTATATATTATTACATTTACTGCCTTACATATTATTCTCTTTTCTTTCATTTCTGCTCTGATTTTTTTTCTATCTACTGAATTTGGGTTTGGTTTGTTCTTGTTTTTCCAAATTCTTGAGATGCATCAAGCCATTTATTTGTGACCTTCCTGATTTTCCTGGTGTAGGTTCTTCTGTAATTTTTTCCCTCTTAGGACTGCTCGTAATGTGTCCTAGGGGCTCTGCATGTTATATTTCCATTTAACTCCAGGAATTAAAAAAAAAAATTCTTTCTCTATTTCTTTTTTGACTCATTCATCACTCAGATGTATGCTATTTTCATTGCCAAGGACTAAACTCCTTTTGGCAGAGCCGCTTTATTGTTACACAGAAGGCACTTTTAGCTCGTCAATTTCCACATACCAACACCTTATCTGATCTAGGAGCTGTCTGAAGAAGCCATTACCTAATCAATTCTCAGACAATTGAGACGTCTTTGTTTGCCAGGAATGTCTGAGTTGTGAGGAGGCTCTGAGAGTCCTTCAGAAGAGCAACCCCAGAGAACAACCACTGGCTGTGTACAAAAGGCGACTTCAAAGCCTAGGTGCCATCATTCTGGAATTCATGCTCTGCTAAAACTCTGCCGCATATCTCAGGGCCAGTGAGAAGCTCAGCGTGTTGAAGTGCTTCCCTCATGACCCGAAGTGAGTCCCTGGAACCCACGCAGAAAGAGAGAAACAACTCCTGCAGGCTGTCCTCTGACTTCCACAGACTCACTGTGGGGTATGAGCACTCACACACAATACATAAGCAGAACAAAGGAAAATACACACACTCAAGAAAAGGTACTAAGTCCTCATAATAACAGTAAGGGGGCATGCCGCTGTGACTCCCTCTCCCCCTTCACTCCCTCTCCAAGCTGCAGAGGCAAGGTGCTCTGGTCAGGTCCAGCTAGGAGGTTAGAGCTACAGGCTCCTCCACCCAGCCTCAGTACAAAGGCTCTTCCCAGCATTGCAGGCTAGACATACTGGAGCTAGTCACCTTTGCCCAGCTTCCTCATAAGGTAGAAGATGCACGTGGGAATGAATTGACAGCTGAAGAGACCAGACTCTGCCTAGAATGCCAGCAGTATTCCAAGAAGAGCCACATCATTCAGAGGAGGCGACAGTGTCCTGAAGTGCAGCTCCACAGAAATAGCTCAGATACTAGGTCTCAGTGTATCATACATTAAGAACAAAGAGCTCTGAAACTCTCCCCAAGGAAACTGGTTTGGTAGGGTGTGGGGAAGTTCAGGGGCAAAAGTGGCGCCTAAAAAATGGGGAGAGGGGGACTAAGGCTTCCAGTTGAAAATGGCAAAGCGGCTGCCATTTCATTTTTCCTTCACAAGACCTCATTAAAATGGCACTTTCCTTTAAAGGCAAAAGGCTGAGAGGACAACTGTGGGAAAGAGACCAGCTCTGAACCTCCCAGCAATGGGAAAGACAGCATGGAACATGGCCTCCACACTGCATAGGAAAACTAAGTTTAAAGAAAAATGCTATACTCCATCCAACTTTGAGTTTGACAAACTTACACACACACACACACACACACACACACACACACACACCCCTCTTTAGGTACTTCATTTCTCAAAAAATCACCAGGAATTAATTCTACCAAAAGTGAATACAGCAGAAAGAGAAAGCCTGGGATCCAGACACAAGAAATCTAACAGCGTGGAGGCAAAGGAAATCCCTGGAATGAACTAAGACCCCAGTTGGGTTCAGGGTGTCATGTGGAAAGGAAGAGAAAGCCGCCAAGGGTTCAGCATTACTGGGAGCTGTCTACTGTCTTTCCCAAGCTCACCCCGTTCCAGTGTTCCAGAGATCATGTGAGCAAGAGAGACAGTTTGTAAAACTCAGGCCACGAGTCCCCCCTCCCTCCGATTTCAAAACTAAAAGCTTTCTTTCTCTTTTCCTTTGAAATGGGATTGCAGTGTTTCTGTTGCAGCGTAACTGTTAGGTACAACTTTGCTAACGGCAAAGTTTCCAATCCAGAGACACGGTCAAGATGGTGGTTTTTGAATAGAGAGTCCATGGCACAGGTGTCTTCCAAAGGAATGAGTAGAGGGGACCCAGGTGCCAGGAGCTACACTGCCTGAAAGCTTGGCCATGTGAACTAAGGTCCCTCCCTAGAAAGATTCTAGGTCGTGTTTCTCCAGAGTTGCAACCCCCTGGAGCTCTGGAAGCTGGCATCGATTTTCGCTTAGTAAAATCGGGACCCTCACCTGGCTCACTGCTCAGGCGGTGTGTACGTGCGCGCACCAGTGTGGGTCATGTGTTCCCGTGAGCAACAAGAAGTTGTTTACACTCTTTACTTCTGAAAAGTCATAAGACACAGGCAAGTTAAAAAACGAAAGTGAAATCAGCTGATAGTGACATCAGTCAGCACAAATGTACCAAAGTTCAGAGAGCTGTTTACTTGAACGCGGCTCGGCAGAGCTCAGGAGCTCTGAGCTGTGTCTGCTTGCAGCTTCTCTCCTCTGCCCTGGTTTCTGAAGCCTGACATTAGAAAGTAACTCAAGAGAAGATCGACTCCCCGGACGCTGATTTCCTGTGTCACCTTTTGATGAGTGTTCCTGGGCTCTGGCGTTGGTTTTTGTAAGTACACCCCACAGCAAGGGAGAAGAGGTGTTTACAGCTCCCGGACTTCAAATTCTAGCAACATAATAAGGGGGAACGCTTCGCTTGGTGTCTGTGGTTCCTCTCTCCCCAGGGATCGACATACCCTTTTACCTCTGTCCTGCCCCCAAGCTCTTAAGCATCACTCTGTGTATCTCTGCCTCAAAAACACGATGAAGGTGGCACTGTAAATGGTTAGAAACGCACTGGCTAGCTACATGCAGCCCAGTCTTCGCGAAGCTTGTACCGGTAAATACCTGTGGCTTTGGGACACATTGTTCTCCAAAAGTAGGCAGACAAACAAAACATGTCACCACAGCCAAACTGATACCAAAACTTGGAAAACATGAAGGAAAAATCTGTGTTCTTGGCCAAAAGAGAATTATAGGACATAAAAATATTTTAAGACTTGATGTCAACCCCCAAAGCAAACTCATGGAGGGGGGATTATTTCTTGAAACAGCTTTTTTCTTTTTTTCTTTTTTTTTTAATTTGGACTGATTAATAACTTCCATTACACTTCTTTAATCTGTAAAATCAAGTTGTTGAATAAGGTGAGAAAAGAAAAAAACGGGAGGAAATCTTTCTTTTCTTCCTTGAGACAACTGAAGTGTGTTTTCAGTATTTTTCCTCTTCTCCTGGTCTTCCTAATCACACACGTCTGAGATTCAGCGTCTGAGATTCAGCGCCTGGAAGATGGCTTCACGCATCCCATTTTCTAAACTGCTATTTTACTCCCCACATTATCGAATTACTAAAGGCTACGGTGGTTTGTCTTACAATCTCACCTTTCACAAACAGCACCTAATTCTGGGAATATTTTAATGTGGCCTTCACCCAGAAACACCGTAGCTAGCTGGCATTAGGGCTTCAGTTCAATCAGGCCTCTCTCTCCTGTGCATCTTTCTATGGGTGCCTTCCCCACCCATGTGCTTTTGAATTGGCTGTCCTAAAAGCTGTTTCATCATCCTGATGTACAATAACTGACCTGCGTTATGCCTGATACTGTGATACTCCATCCTTTGTAGAGATTAGGGGTTACATCCCTGATACTGCCTTGGAGATAAGGTGATAAAAGTGGGTCATTAGGCCAAAAAATATATACAAACCTTAGAGTCAGAGTCACTGTGTTAGGAAGCCAGTCTTGGCATCTGGAGTGTCACCGAGGATGCTGTCTTTAGTTTTTAGAAAGAAAAGCACATGTTACCCAGCATGCTTTGGAGCCATTGGAAAAACACAGATTTGTTTTAAGTTAGCTTCATTCTTTTGTGAATTGTTTGTATTATCTCATCCAGTGCAGTGCTTTTCTTACTTAACGTTTGCATGAATGTTCTATACGTTATGTGTGTTAATCACCTCACACTTAGTGCAGATATCTTCCATGCTCATTGACTTTTGATTCTGTATTGTTTTTACTGGTGCACAGAAATCTCCATTTTTTTTAAAAAAATAGCTAAATCTGTAGTTTTCCTTGTCATTTTGATGTACTTTTAAGTTCAGAATGTACTTCCTCATTCATAAATCAGAGTTTTTTTTTTTTCTAGATTTTATTTTACACTGGTTCACTCTCAAATCCATGTGAAATTTATTTTGGCATATGGCATGAGATGATGTTCTAAAATAGTTTGGAGCTTTTTGTTTTCTTATTTTTCTTTTCTTTTTGGCTTGTTACTAAACAGCCCCTTTAGCATTAGCGAGTTAATGGAAATTGGGCCTTAAACCTAACATCTCTTGTGAGTAGGGCTCTTCCCCAGCCCTGTAATATAGAGCCATTTACATATTCCTGCTGCTGTCTCTCCCCCTCACTTTGCCCTGTTTAGTTCCTCCCCAAATCTTTTCAAAATTATCTCCTTAAAACTCTAAGTAGTATATGTCTTCCAAATAGAGCACAAGCTTATTTGGGGTGGGGG
Source organism: Grammomys surdaster (assembly GCF_004785775.1). Lineage (NCBI taxonomy): Eukaryota > Metazoa > Chordata > Mammalia > Rodentia > Muridae > Grammomys > Grammomys surdaster. The sequence continues at coordinate 2,229,609 of NW_021604631.1, forward strand.
AAGCATCTTGTTTGTCTCATGTGTCTTTGATTCTCCAGGGCCCCTGGCTCAGGGACCTCCCAAATGCATCATTAGTGGGGTCAGGAGATGAAATCCTAGCCTAGGAAGGGGATGGTACATCTCCTCAGAATTGCAGGGAAGAGCAAATCAGCTGCCTTTAAGCATGCTGGGAGACCTGCCATACACAGAGATGCAGACGGTACTCCTCTTTTAGGGTGCTGTTTTGTCTCCAAAGTTTCTGTAACCTTTGTTCCCTGCTGGGTTATCTGTTACCCAATGCCAATAAGCAGCAAAACTGTGGAACAAATACAAAGTTAATATTAAAGGAGCCGTTTAAACAGTTACTTCAACGGTTTGCTGTCCACGTCTTAGCCTAGGCCATGCTTCTGGCTTTCTGTCACAGTGCCCTGGTACAGTCCTATCTCTGCTGCTCAAGCTGTTTTTATTTACACAGCAGACTGATCGTGAAAGTAAACATTACAGCATTCCATAGAGGCCACCTACACCACTAACCGCACCCAGGCAACAGCACTGCCCTAGCCCAGTCTTGAGAAACTAGGACATGGGCTCGTATTTCTGCCAGAGGAAGCACGACACATTTCCCATTCTCCTTCCTTTCTCTTCTGTGAGAGCCGCACCTACACCACAGACACTAATCTTAAACACGGTTAGATGAGGCCAGTGGCCTCTCTGACAAGGAAATGGACAACATTGCTCTCCTCTGCAGCCTGTCAGTCTATTGTTCTGCCTTCGCTCACTGCACACACCCCACCCTCAGCCTCCACCTCACTCTTCTTCCCCTAAATCACATCAGGATCACAGCTCACATGTGCACTTAGCATGTGCCCAGTACTGGTTCATTCACGGGAATACTTACTCAACCTCCCAAAGTCCCGTGTAGAACCGGAAAGTAGTGATAGCAGAGGGCCTTGAATCCAGATGTTGTGGGAAGAATTTTTTAACTGAACCAGAGGACAGGGGAGCAAGTGAAGACAATGAAAGAAGAAGGAACTTATGAGAAGTCACATATGCTGTTATGTGTGCTGCCACTGACAGCCAGTCAGCCATGCCTGTCATCCAGGGAATGTTTGCTGAGTGCATTCTAGAAGCCAGGAGCAGCCTTGGATGTTTAGGACAGAACAGAAAAAATGTAGATAGATGATAGATAGATAGATAGATAGATAGATAGATACATGCATGCATACATGCATACATACATGCATACATGCACAGACAGACAGACAGATGTAAAACTGAACATAAGTTAGGAGATGACAGTTTAGTGTTTGCCATGCAGGTGTGATGACCTGAGTGTGAGACTCAGCATCCACATAGAAAGCTGAGGATGACGGCCTGCGCTTGTCATCCCTGCACTTGAGGGGCAGAGACAGATGGAGCCCTGGGCTCACTGGCCAGCCAGCCTCGCCTAATGGGTGATCTCTGGACCAATAAAAGACCCTGTCTCAAAAAATAAGGTAGATGACATTCCTAAGGAAAGAATGACACACCCAAGGCCTCCACACTTAAATATCTACAAAGCAAAGCAAAGCAAAGCAAACTCAACAACAGACAGAAGCCGTTGTTCCCCTGGAGTTTCATCCTGCTGGAGGAAGGGGCAAGCGGGGTGTCTTCTGTCAGACAGTCAGACGTGCGGGTGAGCATGCACGGGATGCCAGGCGGGGCTCACGGAAGAAGAGGGGGTTGAGTTTGTACAGTGCTAAGCAAGGAAGGTGCGCCTAATCACAGGCATACGTTTGAGGAAAGACCTGAAAGGTGGGGTGGGGGGAGGAGTTTCAATGGCAAGTGTCCTGAGCTTGTCTTAGGTTTCCAGAAAATACCAGGGAGGCCACTGTGGTGACTGAGGAGGGGATAGCAAAGGACCAGAAGTCTGAGGTAGGGTACGTAGTGACACTTGGAGGGGTCTTATGCTAAAGAAACAAAAAGAAGGCGGGAGCATTTTTAATGTGTGCCCAAGAGACAAGCACTCCCGAGTAGCAGCCGTCCTTCACCCTACTTGGGAACTTGCTCAAGGCCCTCGAACACCTTCAAGTCAGAGGATACCACACTGCTTGTCCACCAAGGAATCAAATGTTAACCATCTAGTTAGCATGTTTCTGGAGAGGGAACGCTGACTGTGGGGACACTCTGTGGAGGAACTTCAATCCTCTCTGCATAGTGTAGAAACAAACCAAACCAAAAACAACAAAGCATAGGGTTGTTCTGTGAGGATAGCCTAGATAGAGAAGACAAAGTTCATGAGGGTCTCTTTAGAGACACAAGTATTCAGGTGGCAGGCTGGTGTGTCTGTCAGGGGAGCTAGTGAGCCCTGCTCTCCGAGATCTAGGCCTGCATCCCACGAGTACTCGGGGAAAGGACCTGTGAAACAACCAGCCACTGCCGGTTGTTTGTTTCCCTGTAAGACAAAGAGAAAGGGGAGCTCACGGGTTCTCAAATACCAGGATGAGAACCCGCTAGCTGAAGCGTGATGAGGGCAGTGACGGACTACAAATTATAAATAAGTGTGTGCTCAGGGGAGCCCTTGATGTTTAGATAATCTGTGGTTTTGCGATGAAGGAGACAATGCCCGGGTGTGTTAAGCTAGGAACGGAGCTTGGTGATACAAACCTTCCCTGAGGCGGGGAGCATCAGGCACTGTGAGCCTTCTGCAATTTCACTGGGAATCTTTAACTTGGAGCAAGTGTCAAAAGCAACAGTACACCCACCTCCCACCTCCCACCCCCATCTCCCACCCCCCACCCCCCACCCTCCACCCCCGCCTTCCCGTGCTTCTCCAGCGTTCCTCGAGGGGAAGGCAGCTGTCTTAGAGCTGCAAACACAGAGCTGAACTGTGTAGAAGTTCTTTTCTTCACTAGCCTCTCATGGCTGCACCTCATCGTGCAGCTTCTGGGGCTGGAGAGACCCTGTTACCAACCCCCAGGGCTGTTCAGACAGCCCTCAGGGATCGGAGATCTCTCTCCGTTTCACTTTAAAAATGATCCTGACAAGATCATAATTATAATTCAGAGTGAAATGATTTCCTGGTCATGCTCCTTTGGGTCACTAGCCCATTCTCCTCTAGGATGATTCTAGAGATGCTTAAACAAACAAGCGAGCAAACCTCCACCTCAAGACGAGCCTTCCTATTTCCACAGCCCGGAAATCAAGCAGATTTCAATCACCGATTCCTCAGGTCATTCTCACATGGGTCCTGCTCTCAAACCCACATGAACTGGAAGCTCAGCTCAGGAGTCAGGCTGGGGACTAGTGCGGCAGGGGGATTCTGCCTTACTGTGGCACAGTGACAAGCCTGGGGGCCTCTGCCCACCAGAGCACTCACAGGACAGCAAAACTAAAACTCAGGATGGTTTCTTTTCAGCAGCACTGGGCTCAAACCCAGGGCCTTGCACGCATCCAAAACGTCATTTTTAAAAAGCAAAAGAACTCCACCGAAGAGATACAAATAGTCAGTAAACAATTGAAAAGGCCGAACCTTACTGTCTCTGAAGGGAGCATTGGGTAGCAGCGGCTCCTGGATATCCAAGATTAGGTGATTCAAGAATATGCGACACCTCAGAGGATGAGGTCAGACAGACATTTGCCAGCAGGCAGCACATGCCCACACCCTAGCTATTCAGGAGGCTTGCTTACCAGAGCTCAAGACCAGCCTGGGCAGTGTAGTGACCTCATCACTAAAGTGGAATTTACAAGTTAAGCTCAAGCCTGGAGATGGCTCAGTGAGTGAGGAGACAGTTGCCAGGTTGGAGACCTGAGTTCCGTTCCCTGAACCCACGCTGTGGAAGGAGAGAACTGACCCCTGCCAGTGGTCCTCTGACCTCCACGCCTGCGCTATGAGCACACACACAAATAAAACATTTAAAAAGTTAATTATTTTAAGCTAAGCTTCTAGAAGGATAAATGTATTCACAAACATTTCGCATAGCATTATTCATAAGATTATGGAATATAAAGAATAGCTTACCAAAAAAAAAAAACCTATTAGCTTTTACAGCTCCAGGAAGCCCTTAAAAGCAACAGGGAACAATTGCAGGACGTAAACATGCATGCTATAATAACAGGAGAGGGATGCAGGGACGCCATCCTAAGCGCAGAGCCTGCGAGGAGATGTGCTCACTGGTCACTCTGAGCAGCAGTCACGGATGATTTTCAATCTTTCTCACTTTGACATGTTTTGATAGTTTTCTGAAACCAGCCTGCATTGCTTTATTACAAACAGGAGGAAGTTCATCTAAAAGTGGCCACCGTGACTCAGCAGTCTGCAGAGCCTCTGGCTCTTTGTAGGAAGTGTGGGCTTATCATTACAGGAAACTAGGGTCCTTTGTGCTGACGATTTGAGTGCCAGGGCAGTTAGAAGAAACCAGGCCGGGTCAGTCTGCGGAGACAGCTAGAAGAGTGTCATCGGGTTTTCAACCAAGTGCACAGGCACTGTGGCAAGGGAGTGGAGGAAGGAGGGCTAGTCACCAGCCTTGGAACTCTGCGTTTCCAGTATGAAGCCGAACGGACGTCCGTCCCAACACTGGTGGTAAAACGAAAGTCATACACAGGGCCCCTCAGGATGCTCTGCCACACACGGGTATGCCTAAGGATACCAGAGGGCATTTGCATCCATTCATTCCCAAAAATTCCAAAAACGTTCATCCTCAGGGTGAAAGAGATGAAAACTGTCCCTTGGGAACACTGCATTCTTGAATCCATTCTGGCTTCTGGTCTGCCCAAAGGAGCTAGAGAGAGGCTGAGCGTGGGCACAGCCTGGGCAGAAAAGCTTGATCACAGGAAAGCAAATGGAGAGGACAAAGAGACCTGAGCCCCAGTAAAACTCAAGTTCTAGGATAGAGCAGGTGCCAGAGAGCCTCAAGTGCCAGGCACGGGAGCAAGGGCTGAACTCTGCCTTGAGGCAGAGCAGAGCAAAGTCAGGACAAGCCTTCTCCACATGCCGGGGCCTGCGCTCCTTCCCCTCCCGTTTTTGATTGCTGTGCTCTCTCTTGCAAACTTTTGGGAAGTCAGGTGGGGCAAGAGGATCTCAGGGTTTTAGCCAACTTGGGCTACATAGAGAGACTCTTATTTCAAAACAGGGCAAAACAAAACAATAACCCACCAAAGCCCCCAAAAGATCAGTTGGGAGAAAATGAAGGCACAAACAAGGGGAGTTGTGCTGAGGTGACCACGGCCTCCTCTGAGAAGCCAACTTTGCTGTCTGACCCATCTTCAAAGGCAGTAGTAACCTAAACACACACGATCCAAACAGGAGGCTCCCAGGTTGTACCCTGGTTGTTTCTTGGGGCAGTGCCGGCTGTGCACAGGTTAGACCCACACTACATCCTAAACACCTAACCCCTCTAAAAACACACATACAGACTTGACAAACATTTTTCTAAATGACTAAAACCATTTAAAATATTTTGGGAATTTTTCATACCATGGCTGCATGGATTAAGTATTTCATCCTTGGAACATAGTGACATAGGGCAATAGCTGCCTTTTACAGTCTTGGCAAATCCTTCTGGAGCAAGCACTGCTGCTTCAAGAATTCCTAGTACATTCAAACAAGGCCTCTGACAACAGCTGCTTCCCCAAGATACTGGTCCCTGCTGGGCTCCACTGGGGGGAACCCACAATGACAGCCAGGAACTGCTCCATGCTGGGTAGAGCCAGAGTAGATTCAGACCTCAATGTTCTAACCCTACCTGTCTACTGCCAGGCAGCTGCTATAACCAACCAATGAATCCCTATTGCACCGTACTAGAAAAAGAAGCTCCTCCCTCCCACTCCCCTGGCCCAGCTCCTCAAGGCAAGCATTCTTTCTGTCTTCATTCCTGTTGGTTCCTATAAAACAGAGACACAGAAATCCCACTGTACCTTGTGAGAGGAGCTGTTCCCAAGGAGTCCCCTGAGATCCACAGGTCTGCGGGTCCTTCCCCAGAGCCACCAATGCTGGGGTAAACCTAGCTCTGTGGGTTAGGCCCATGGGACTGTGTGGGCCTGGGTGTTTGTGTCTCACAAGGCTCCCAGCTCTTTATTCCTGGTCACCCCCAGTGTTTGTCTTGCTTGTTTTATTCCTCGGTGCGAAATGCACGTAGAAAAAGGCAGTGTGCAGACTATTATTTCTGAGGCAATTGGAAAAATCCGTTCTGAATAAAAATGTAATGAAAAGATTTTTCTAAGTAATGAGAGTGTAGTAAAATAGGCTCTTCTATATACACTTAAAGAGAGGGCTTTGCATCTGCAGGTCCATCTGGCAATACATAGTAAGATCGCTAAGATGAGACAAACAGCTCTGAGTTGAGTGTGTATGTGTGTGTGTGTGCCTTTCTTTTCTTTTCTTTCTTTCTTTCTTTCTTTCTTTCTTTCTTTCTTTTTTTTTTTTTTTGAGACAGCATCTCTCTACATAGCCCTGGCTGCCCTGGATCTCACTCTGTAGACCAGGCTGCCCCTCAAACTCTGAGATCCACTTGCCTCTGCCTCCAAGCACTGGGATTGAAGGCAGGTGGCGCCACACCTGGCCTATGAATGAAATATTATGTAACCATTTATCATGTTTTGAAGAATATCTCAACAGCTTTGAAAAATACCCACAACAGTCAGTGAAAACCACTGTTTAACACTGTGCTTTAAAGAAATACAATCACATAGGGGAAATATCTGTGGAATATGAACAGTGGTTTTACTACAGTAGTAGTAAAATTTTTTCTTTTAAAAATTTTCCAGAATGTCCTAGAATAATAGATTTCTATTGTTATGGGGGGCCTGGGGGCAGACAGACATGTTTTAAAATCAACAGCGTACAATAGTGTGATTTCATCCCAGGAGAGGTTCGGTTCCCTAAATAGGGCAGGAGACACAGGCCACTGATCCTCCAACCAGGCTCACATCCAACCAACCGAGCCATAGAGCTTTGCTGACACCCCGAGCACAGACACTAATCTGACTTGTAGCCTCGCTGGGTAGTTTTTCAGTTCCCTAAGTAGTTGTCAGCAGCAACTGAACATAGGCTCGGCCAAGTCTCGAACATGTACCTCAAGCTGCAGCCCCAACTAACAGTGAGGCTTGCCCTTCATCCTCACACCTCCAAACCTACCTCTGTGAGGATCTGAAACACTCTCAGCTGCCAACGGCTTGTGGTATCTATGCGGCAATAAAGCCCTTTGTGCCTTGTGGCTCAGGACACTTCAGGTTTTCACAGATGACACTTCAGGTTTCCACAGATGCCCAGTTCCTTCTAACCTCAAACCAGTGGGCCACTGTGAGTGGGACCTGGCTGTGACTTGGGACCTCCTGTCTACATGAGGGCAGAAGGAATTAGGAGCTTATAAACACAAGGAAAGGACTGGACACTCACTGGTGTGAACTTTTCCAGGCCCCTCTGCAACAGCAGAAGAGATGACTGTCTCCAGGCTGTGGCGGAACAACTGCCTGCCCTTCGTGGGCATCATGATCCTTGTGGCCATGGCCTTGTCCCTGATGTTCTACGCTCTCCTCTGGAAGGCTGGCAACCTCGCTGACCTACCTAACCTGAGAATCGGCTTCTACAACTTCTGTCTGTGGAAGGAGGACACTGGATCCCTAGAGTGTTACAACTTTCCTGAGCTGGAGGTGCTGGGGGTTCCTCAGGTTGGCCTAGCCCTGGCCAGGCTTGGTGTGTATGGAGCCCTGGTCTTCACAGTCTTCGTCCCTCTGCCTCTCCTCCTTGCCCAGTACAACAGAGATAAGGGAGAGTGGCATCTAGCCGTGGGCTTCCTGGCAGCATCCTCTGTTCTGTTGGCGGGCGGACTAAGCCTCTTCCTCTCCTTCGTGTGGAAGTGGCTCAGGCTCTCCTTCCTGGGGCCTGGCTTTCTAGCTCTGTGCCTAGCCCAGGCCTTACTCATCATCTTGCTTGTGGCCACAGTTATGTTCCCGCCACGGGATAAGAAGGACAAGAACCAGTGGGAGAACTGTTAGTCCAGTCTTACAAAAGCTTATGGGATTGCAAGGGTTCAGTTCTAACTGTGCTCCAAGAAGGTGCCAGAGAACCTGTGGCTGGGTGGGTCCTTTCACCCATCTTGTGTCATAGCTAATGTTGATCTCAAGCTCAGCAGATGGAACCACCTACTGAGCAGAAGGGCTGTGGGGTCAAGGAACCCAGAGGCGGCTTGGAGGGCTGGGGTACCTGCGGTTTCTTAGGGTACTGTGTAGCTCATTAGCACAGGGATCCCTGCATTAATCAACCAATATTCACAATAGCCCCAGGCAGGTGGGAGTCTGTCAGAGGCCAAATTTCCAAGCTATCTTGGCAAAGTGTCAAACTAGAACTCTGTAATGGTTATGGCAACAAATGAGACGGTTAGGGAAAAAAAAAAAAACTGCTTTAACACCACTGTCTTGTCAGCACAAAGAGAAGCCTCGCTGGCTATTCAGGATCCCCTGAATGGATCCCTGGACCTGACAGCAAATAGGAATCAGCTGTTAAACCATTTTTGTGACCCAGGGATGTAAACAAAAAATGTGCCAAATTCTGGAAGATGAACAGGATCGAATAGTCACCACAAACACACAACACATTCCATCACCTTACCCAGAACTGGAGAGGCAGAAGCTTGGTCTTTATTATGCACTGGGGCATCAGTATATATTTTTTCAGTGTCTGTGTATCAGAAAACCTACATGGCAATGAGTTCTTCATTCTGTGCTCATCAAAAGCCAAAGTGAACACAAAGAAAGGTGGACTCTGGTGTCATCTTTTGTCCTCAGCGTCTCGTGTCCCACTCTCCCTTACAGATGTACAGGGACCAAGGTGGAGGCCCCAGGTGGAAGACAGGTAGTCGGTGGTAGACAGGGCCAGTGTGGCTCACCAGCCTGATAGCCTCCTGCTACTGGACTGGCAGGAAACTGTGGGCAGCTGCCAGCCTGTCTGGTTTGAAGGGTGGAAGCTAACTACTGGACTGTGTCACGAGGGAGGCTGTTCACAAGTCTCTTTAAGTCAAGATCTAGCCACCCGTCTAGAATTCCAGGGTTCTCAGCAGCTCTATTTTTCTTTACTTCTGGCAAGTAAGCCTAAGACCTAATTTTTACTGTGAATAAGACACAGGGCTAGGATTGCAAACCCTCAGAGCCAGAGGGCGGTGCAGGATAAGACTGTAACAGGATGCATTTCTGCATCCTGCTACAGAAAAAGTCCCACCCAAACTGACAGCCTCCTGGGACTGGGAGTTGGGAACAAGGCCTGGTTTTTGTGGGTGGCAGGGGCAGGCAGAGCCCGCAGCTCTCAGCGGATCCTACAGCTCTCGGCAGAAGCAGTGAACAGTTCACACTAACTGAAGAATATCTCCCTGACGTACTTTAACTCATCTTCCTCCTCCTTTTCCTCCTCGGGGCTTCTGCTACAGAGAGAGTCAGCAGCTTCCGGGCCCTGGGGAGGGCTGAGGCCTAGAGCAGGCGAGTTGTTCCTGCTGTCTTCTTCCTCACTGCTGTTCTCCGGGGAGCTGGTGTGAGGGGAACAGGGAGGGGAGAGCTGCAGCTTATCAGGGACCTCCAGAGACAGCTGTTCCCAGGGCTTCTCCTGTTTTCGGCCCTGCAGAGCAGAAGAAAATGGCAGTCTCTCGGCACAAGCAGCTTGTTTCCCTGACACAGTGCTGTGGATGTACTCTGTGCCAACCGAAAAGCCAGCACAGCACTTGAGCAGGCAGGGACATGCTCCCACCCCACGGGCACCCACCCTTTTGTCACCCCACACCTCAGGACCCACTAGGGACAGATGCAGGGGTCTATGTATGATCAATAGAGGAGTAGAAAGAGAAGGGATCCGACTGAAAAACATGGCTGGGAAGACAAGGCATGAGACCAGGGGCCCAGGCCACAGAATCTGCTGCGGGTCTAAAGCCGGCCACAGAGCCTTGATTTCCTGGGGACAACAGTAACCCAGATCAGTGCAGTCTGGACTGCCACGGGCACTGGGAAGATGATACACTGCTTTAAAGCACACAGAAAACACGAGAACTCTGCAACGTCTCAGCAGGGCCGCTCTAACTCCTTCAGGAAGTCAGGAAACGTCCATAGCCTTCTGCTAAAGAAAGACACACTAGGAAGGAGTCCTCTTAGCCAACTGGTAGCCTTCCCAAGAATACAAGTGAACACTGTGCCCTTTCACATACACATCAGCGCAGTTACCCACAGGGGCCTGCTCTCCCTCACACCCACGCCCCGCCCGTGCAGCTAGTCTGGAGGCTCGCCCCACATGATACACACCACACACAGTGACTGAGGAAAACCTGGCTGAGAAGAGGATGCAGTGGGACCTGAGGCAGCCTGGGAGCACCTCTCTTACCAGGAGCAAGGACCTATGCTAGTTCCTACCCATGGGTAATCGCCAGCCATAGGAGTCAGAAGAGACAAGACTGATGTTACCTCAATCAGGATTCCCAGTGCCACGTCTACCATTTCAGCTTCATTCATGCAGTACACAGTCTCCGTGGCAGAGGCTCTGAAATAGAGGTGTAAAAACCACAGCTGAGGCCAGAGGGACTCACAGGAGGAAGGAAATTGAAGTACCCTCCCCCCAATGGCATGGGGGAGTTACTGTTCTCTGAACTGAAGTTTCCTCATCCTAGTGGCCCAGGGACAGGGCACAGGGCTACCCACCCTCTGGGAACTCTCTCACAAGGAACCGGGAATAGGGTTGGTGGCTGGCTTCCCACCGTTACTCCTTGAAACACACAGTGGACGGCCCGGTGTGGTGGCATACAGTAATCCCAGCACTGGGGAGGCAGAGGCAGGTGAATCTCTATGAGTTCCAGGCCAGTCTGACCTAAATAGTAAGTTCCAGGCCAGCCAAGGCTCCAGAGAGAGACCCTGTCTCAAAAGCAAACAGTGGACATAGCAAATACAGGCCATCAGGACAGAGTCCAATTTGTACCTGAATGTGAGGATATGTTTAGACAAGGGCTGTGACAACTGCCAAGGGTACAGGAAAAAGCCAGCTTTTGAGTGCAGCACTGCCGTTTCTAAGAGAATGGCAGCGCCCTCCCTCTCATTTGACAAACTCTCCCACCCTAACTACCAGCATTCACCTCACTCAGAGACACAACTTCAGATTGCTTTACTGACTGTCTGAAAAGCTCTGTGCACAGAAAAGACAGGTACCACTCAGGTGACTAGATTTCAGATCCATTGATCTTGCTTTTGTCACAAATGAAGAAGAGATAACCGCTTTGAAGAACTGGCTCCTGGGTGTGTGCGTGGTTTGTATGCAGGGCTCTCTGCCTGCACCAACAACAAGATGGCAGGACCTCACCAGCACAGAGCTCACCAACGAGCACTTACCTGGTGCTTCTCTGGGAGGGGCAAGCTGAGACCTCAAGGCACTGCTGGAAGGACCCACCTCATTGCCCTGCCCACTCTGACAGGCCAGGAGAGCTACTGAGAAGCCCCCTGAACTCAGGCTGTCCCACCTTGTTGCTGCCCCAACTCGCACGGCCGCTGTCTGCTTCCTCTTGGTTGTCTTCACTGATATAACCTTTCTCTCATTCACAGGGTCTGTCATCCACGAGGGGAGGACCCTCTTTTTGTTCTCAGATTTTAGGGTTTCCATGGCTAGTGTTTTTCCACATTCAGTAACTTGCTTCTCTAGAGCAGGACCAAAAATCACACTGTCTCGTCACACCAGGCTTATTTGATCCCAGTGGGTGCCGATTTTGAATGCCTACAAGGAGGAACTGAGTCAGTAAATTCTAATAAGTCAACGCTCTTTCAATTACCAGCAATAATTACTGGTCAGTGTGGGACAGGCCTGAGATGACCCAGGGGTGACCAGAGCCCAGAAGGCCAAGCCATGTGTACTGAGTCAAATGAAGAACTAGCAGCAGATAGGACAACGAAGCCTGCAGACAAATTTCTGTGGTCCCCTCCACTGCTCTGTGCCCTACACAGGTAGTTGGAGCAACAAGAAAGGGTTTCCTGTCACTTCTGCATCCCAAAGGAAAGGAAAAAAGGGGACTCTGGTCTCCCTTTCCTCTGCATCCCAATGATCCATGATGATCTCTGTCACTTTGGACAACAAACTTCTCACCTCTGCAGTGATTTTACTGTTAACATGTTAACACTCCTTCTAGACTCCGCTCGACTACCTAGCAACAGCCAGGTATGAGCCTGGCTTGCTACGAAAGGACTGTTTGACCTCTCTCAAGATCTCTGACCCTTTCTCTCTCTCTGACCCCGCCCCTGCCCGCCTCTCTCCCTTCCTTCCTCCCACCCCCTTCTCTCTCCACGTGTCCCCCCCTCCTCCTCTGCCCCCTCTCTTTCTCTGCCTCTACTCCCTTCTCAAGCCCCAAATAAACTTCTTTTTATACTAGACCCGTAGTATGGCTGATACGGGGGTGGGGGTATTGAGGGGTGCTCAGCATGGGCCCGCTAAGGCACCCCCTCCCACACCATACCACATTTTACAAAACAAGAATTACTAAAACCCCCAGGCCTTCTAATTCGTAGATTTTATTAGCCAGGGCTTCCCCTACCCTCAACATACACCACTAGATCATTTGAGCTCACCAGAATGGCTGTTTATAACTTCATTTAAAACAAACAAGAGAACTAGCATGGCATCATCCTAACCTGTCCGGCCACAGAACAGAAGTCGATAAGAAGAATATCATCCCGTGAATGCCAGTGAACAGAAATGAATCAGACCCGGCAGTACGTGTATCATCACGTCCATTTTATAGACAGGAAACAGACGCAGTTAAGAGTTAGCGTGCACAAAGTGGCAGAAAGCTGAACATCAACCATCGAGCCGGCAGCCAGGTCCTGCCCACCGTAAGGTTTCTGGAGCTCAGCGCTGATGGAGTCGGGCCCGTTGGGTCCTGGAAAATCTCACCCAGAAGGCACACGCGGGACCTCGCTGCACTAGCGCGGAGCTGACCGCGCACTCCCTCCCTACCGCAGAGGGAGCAGAACCGCTGCCTGGGGACAGAATGGGACGGTGAGCAAGAGGAGAGGGCGGCGCTGAGGTCTTTTTGGTGGATTCCGGGGTTTCAGGACTGCGGCGCGCACACGCGCCCCACCGCCCGCCCCTTCCGGCTCCTGCGCGTTCCCATCGCCCGCACGCTCCCGGCGCGTCCCGGCGCGCGCGCTCCCGACCCGGCCGCTGGCTGGCCCCGAGGGCACCGGGCGCCCCCTACAGACCACGGGTCACATCCGCCGGTCTCGGTTTCTGTCCGCTGTTATGACTGAGGGGCAGCTGTTGACTTAGAAAGCGGCCAGAGTCAGTAACTAGGGGAAGCAAAGGGGTTCTGGTTTTGACAATCCTGCCAGGGGATCTCCCAGGAAACCAGATTTAACACTACCCACGAGACGAGGTGCCTGGCAGTTCAGGGAGAGAAATCAAACTCCCATTTACCGCCAACCAAGGTCCCCTCTGCAGAAATGGAGGAGGTGCCACCAAGCTGCCCAGGTGTCCGGAGTCTTTCAGCTAAACTCACTCATGATTTAACACAGCCTGGGGTGATTGGGAAAGAAGCCAGGGGAGACAACGACTAAAAACATAGGAGTGGGCCCTCACAGGGGAGTTTCTTCTCTGGCACACTGGAGCAAAGGGAACCCCAGATCTGATCCTGTCTGCCCTCAAACGGAGAAATCAAGAGTGACTGATTTACAGCAGCTGGTCAGCAGTGCCAGAACTGCACTCTGGACTGGGACACCCGCAGCTCCCCTGTTGGGCATGTTTTCTCCGCAGCCTTTCCCTGGCTCTTCCTGAATGCTAATCCTCAATCTAAACTGATAGATAGCCTGGACCAGGAAACGTAAGGTTCCAACTCTTAATGGGATAAACCAATGGCTTCCAATCCCACAAATGACCCCAGGGTCATTTTAGCTGCTCTTGAACCAGGCCAAGCAGCAACCTTTCTGGGAGGGCAGCCCTTGGCTATCAAGAAAGTAACATTCATGGACTGTAAGTAGGGTCCTCAACCTCACCTGATGTGAGCCAAGCAAGTCTAACGCTGGATGAGAGAGCATCCTTCCATCCTTTTATTTTCTGTGGTTCTTAATAACTCCCCCAACTCTGCACATTTTCTTAAAACTTCTCCATGGCCACCCAGCAAATAAGGCTTAAGATAAGAAACCTGTAAGGCTGCACATGGAGCCTGTTTCCCCGCAAAGACCCCAGCAGGAGTGAGGAACCAAGCCAGAAGACTTGCCTGTGCTGGAGTCCACATGGGTTTTATTATTTTTAAATTGGCAGATAAATTTATTGGATATAGTAACAAATGTCAGTCAGCTTCATTTGGTCAGCCTGCAATGTATCCATTACTGTATATCCAGACCTCATGCCGAGCTCCTGGGCATGGATTTGGGGCCCGAGCAGAGATAGGGTCCTGAGCACAGGGAGGGAAATTCAGATTTGTACCTGCCAGGCAAGGTTCTCATCCCCTGGAAGAGTGGCTCAAGGTTTGCAGTGTGGCCTGTCTTCATGGTTGTGCTCCATGCCACTTCACTCAGGGACAGCAAAGGAGGGCGCCCTACTAAGGCCCACAAGGGTTCCAAACAGGTGCCTTGAAGGATTTGTTCTTCCTGGGAGGAGTTGGGTAGGAACAGGCTCTGGAGTGTTCTGTCTCTGAGCCTTAAAACCACTAATTCAGCAAGCTGTGGGGAATACACTGGGAAGAAAGAACATACCATGAGAGAAAAACTAGAGGAAAATTTTAACCACGGGTCTTGACTCAGATGGAACCCAGGACCACGAAGTTGGGTGAGTCAGACGTGGAGGCTGCGTGTCAGCCGGAGTGGAGAAATGGCAGGGAAAGGAGTGACCCCTTCATGTCAGTGTGGACATGGGTAAAAATGTGTGAGCATGAGACGGCACAGCAGGTAAAGCCACTTGCCATGCCGCCTGGGCCCCCGAGTTGGATCCCCCAAATACACATAAAGATGAACAGAGAGAACTGAGTCTACACCAAGTTGTCTTGTGACCGCTGCTGTCAAATATCCCACCCCACCCCCTGCCCACCCAACATACACATGTACACCAATAATAAATAGTAACTATGATATATAGGTTTTTCCTATATATCACTTTCTACTTTTCCTTTGATCCCAGAAGGGAGCCCAGGCCTTAACACTCCTACTTTTCCCTCTGTAGGCACCTGGGGGTTACCACAAGTTACCAGCCCCACAGCCTGCAACTAGCCTGGAGCCCAACGAAGCTATCAAATGGCTATTCCAAACAGTCACTGTTCATGGAAGTGGCATGCCCTAGGCAGGTAACAAGGTCTCCCATGGCAAATGTGGGAGGCCTGGGCCCAGGCCCACTGACCCTATAATGGCTCTTTCATGAGGCTGTCTCAGCAGTAGGATGTAGGATTGACTAGGGATGGGACTTGTGGTCTTCCCAAGTGACAGACCGGAGCCCAGGCTGTGACAGGAGTCCAGATGAAGCTGACCCAGCTGAGCCAGGCAGAGGTGCAGGCAGCTGGTACTATTCAAGCTCAGAGACTTCACACTGGAAGAACGAGGGAGCCACCAAATGAGAGTTCTGGCACCAGAAGACCCTGAGGCACAGGAGCTGGGGGTCCAGATCTCAGGTCTCTTATCCTGAGAAGCCTCTTAACCAAAGTCTACAGCTTTCATGTTCTGCAGAAGATACTCAGACCCTGGCTTGAGCCCAGAAGAGGGCACTGTGGTCTACACCTCAACTCTAACCAGGTTCTGCAGAAACTTGCTGGCCGAGGCTAGTGAGAGCTGAAGTACATAACCAAGGCAGGGAGCTGTGACCATCACTAGGGCCAGATGACTTTCCAGAAAGACACACCAAGTGACTGTAAGAGCATTATCTCGCCCTGATTTTTTTTCCCTTAAAAAAGAAAAATAAGCAATTATGTACAAAATATGGTCAATGCCACTTGGACCAAACACTGGTGCGCCACTGGGGCTCCTTCCTCAGCATCTGTCCTGTGCTCTGGGCTCGCTCCGCTACAGCCACGGTCCTAGTCTCTAGGAAGTACACACAGCCCGCTCCACATCTCCTGCTCCAAGAGCTGTGTCTGGATGACTGAGCCCCCTTGGCGGTCTCTCCTGAAGATCCACAGCCCGGCAGTGCAGAATCAGAGCACTGTCCTGTGCCGTCTCATCTCTCTCTTCTGCCAGAGACAATTCTGTTTCCAGCGTGTCACTCCAGGCTGGCCATCAGAGCTTATGGGCTAGGAGGGTAGTGAGCTTGATCTTGCCGTCCATGGAGGCTGTCAGGCACGTTCCACAGTCCATGGCGGTACTCCAGTCCACGGTGACCACAGGGGCACGGTGGCCACCCAGGCTCAGGCAGTTTTCTAGAACTTTCTCTTCACTGCCCAGCTGCAGAAGGATGGGAGTGAAGAGGCAACATTAGCAGACATCACTCACAAACATACACACTTTAACCAAAAACTTTTAGTGTCCAAACACTACCTTGAGCCTGGCAGTGGGCACCCCAATCTGAGAATGTGGCCTGGCCCATACCCCCACTTTTCTGTAAAGCCTGTTTACTCTTTCGCTTTCCTGACTGTAGTCAGCCCACCTCGTGTGGAAATCAAGTCCCTGAGATGCTCTCAAAAGATGGCATTTCCTCTGTGGCCTTGGCCTATCTCCTGCACCTACCCTGTATGTTCCCACAGCATCCACTGTTACAGCATCACCTGCCAGCCGCTGGCTGACTCTAGCTTGTGGACTTACTCATCTGAGGCACAGTTCTCACGGTGGGCGTGCACACTTTGGGAGGGCAGGACCTCTATGACCAGCTGTATCACTCCAAATGGGGCCAGGCACAGGAAGGCCTTGATGAATGTGTGAACATGCCTGTCATCCAGCACCTCACCCCTGACCCACCATCTAGAACTGTGAGCATGGGTGAAGGGCCAGATGCTAACAGGCACTGCAGTGGAAACCAGAAACAAGACGACTCCTAGCAACACTATGATACCTGAGAGCAAGCGGCAGACAGCATTCACGGTCGTGAAGACATCACTAGAAAAGCCATCAGTTAAGCTATTTATGGATTGTAAAAATGAATCTGACGCTTAGCAGACACCCTAAGTAAGTGGAACCATTGATGACACTTCAAAAAAATTACACAAGAAAACCTGTCAACCTATCATCTGATTACAGAGCAAGTCTGACCGTGCATCGCATAAACTGACGGGTGAGAGGCTGCATGCCTTAAAATAAAGTGTATCTACAACCATTCCTCCATACACACAACAAAGAACAGCTCTCCCGGAAGTCAACTACAACAAGCCTTAAAGAGGAAAACTAGGCTTGAAACTAGTGTTTTATGGTGTCTTGAAGGAGAGACCCAGAGAGATCATGCAGCTAACAGTGGCAGGGAGGCCGAGAACACAGTAATGCTGCCCTCTGCAGAAAGAGGAGCCTCTCTGACTGCAGACCTGGGTGCCACTGAGCAGCCATGGGTCAGTGTGACCTCATTTCCTGTCTCAGCACCCACTCAGCCCACAGAGTCCCCCCACCGGCCTCTGCCCAGCCTGAGGCCCAAAGAGTGCTCTCTCCCATGTCCCCAACCCCTTCTCTTCCCAGTCCATAGACTGCAGCATCCCTCTAGGTCTTCCTGAGAACTTGGTCCCCACCCATGTTCTCTGGGAGCTCCTCAGGGCTTAGCTGTGTGTCTGTCACCTACTTTTAGTGCTGTCTAACTTGTGTCTGAACCCCAGGCAAGCACAGACAACATTTTTTTAACCCCTTGGTCCACTCTGCAGTACAGTGATGCCAGGCCCAGCACACAACTGCTGTTCAAACCCAAGCTGTTTGTTGACTGACAAGCAGTGGCATCAGACACTGAGAGGAATCCTCCATCTCACAGACTAAATACCATTGGCAGGGAAACACTCTCAAATGAGCACTGAAGGAGACAGAGGAATTCACAGCACCAGACACGTGGTCCTGGGCCCTCAGCCCTCATCTCTGGATGATCCCAGTGAAAAGGCCAGGCACTCAGTCTCTCAGTGGTACAACACCCTGAATCAAACTGAGCAGCTCTGACTGGAGAGGTTTTGTTTGCTTGCTTTTGCTTTTGTTTGGTTGGTTTTTTTTTTTTTCCAGTCTATAAACAGGAACAAAAACAATGTGGATAAGCCAGCAAGAAGGCTTAGTAGTAATGACACTTGCTGCCAAGACCAAGGATCTGAGTTCAATCCCCAGGAATCACGTTGTAGAAGGAAAGAACTGAGTTCTACATGATGACCTCTGACCCCTGTGTCATACATGTACCTACACACAAAAATAAAAGATAGATAAACAGATAACTAGAGATAAATACAATCCATTTTTTAAAGAGATGGCTCAGTAGTTGAGAGCGCTTCTTGCTTTTGCCAAGTGGGACTTGAGTCTGACTCCTAGCATCCATGTAGAGTTGCTGACAACCACCTGAAACTCTAATTTCATGGGTTCTGCCACTTTCTTCTTGGTACCACCACATACACGTGCATAAATACATATAGCACGCAAACACACATATAAATAAAATAAATCTTCAAAAATAAAGTCAGAACTATGTAGACAACTTGTATCCTAGCTTGACAAAGAACACCCCTGAATTTCTGTCTCACGTGCAGACTTTGGTGTACATGACCCACAGGCCTCCTATAAAATAACCTATTCTAAATCAGCGAGGAAAGCAATTTAGCTAGCTCAGACCCATGAGGCACATGGGTCCACGCACCCAAGGCCTTTGCCCTGTTGATATCTTTGTGAGTATTTATTATTTCCAAGGAATATGACGAAAAAAGGGCAGAATCTTAACAGATGCAGGACACAGGGCCACACTCAGCTGTGCAGAACACAGGCCCACACTCAGCTATGCAGGACAGAGGACACAGGGCCACACTCGGCTATGCAGGACAGAGGGCACAGGGCCATACTTGGCTATGCAGGACAGAGGAGACAGAGCCACACTCAGCTATGCAGGACATAGGTCACAGGGCCACACTTGGCTATGCAGAACACAGGCCCACACTCAGCTGTGCAGGACAAAGGCCCACACTCATCTCAGGTCAGCCAAGCTGACCTCTAGAGAAAAGTCCCTTCCCCCCCCCCCCGCCAGTACTCTGCCACCCACTTACCTTATAGATGAGGCCCCCTGTAGCAGAGCATGTCAGCATGTAATTGCCCTCTGAGTCGAAAGCGAAGAGCCGGCCCCTGGGAACTTGAACCTGCTTGTAGCCACTGTAGCCAGACAGGACAAAGGGGCCAGTGGCATCTGAAGGGAGGTTGTACTCAGATACCTTGAGGCCACTCTTGTGGATGTTCCATTGGATGAACTGCAGATACAAGGCACAAAAGGAGCTCCCTCAGATAGTCACACAGAGGCCACTACCCAGACTCCGATACCCCAATAGCAATCACCACCTAGGCCCGGGAGACAGAGCCACGGCCAACCTCAGGCAGTGACTGGCTGAGGCAACCACCTCCCTCACCAGTTCCATAGCCTTGAAAAAAGCCTTTCATGATAGGAAACAACACAGGGCTGTAGAGACAGTCTATTCCTCAGTCCTGTCTCTCACCAATACAAGTTTCTTTAGGGGAAAAAAATAAATCTAAACAGCCGTCAATAAGTTTGTATCAGAGCCCAACTCTCCTTGTTCCTCTGGCCTGAGCTTAGGAGAGGAAAAGGGACAGTCACTGGCTTTGCAAGACTTCCTGGTCTCCTGGGCAAGGTAGGTGAGAGGGTGTAGGGAGGTGCTTTTTTAGTCACCTTTAATATTGTCATTATTCCTTCCTGTATTATCAGAATTGGGGCCCAGTTAGATTTTCTGGACCTGGGGACAAAGTATAGAGGACAGACAGACAGATTACAAATACTTTGCAATTGCTCAGCAATGCAATCAATCACGTGTTGAGTGGTGCATTCTGTGTTTCACTTGTGACGTGGAGAGTGAATAGCTCAGACTGGAGACAGGCTGCTCGTCATCCCTCAGAGTCCTACCCACGTAACAGGATGTCAAACTTTAACTTAAAAGCCCTACAGAGTTTCCAAGGGAAGAAATGAAACAGGACATGGTGGTACACATTTATAATCCCACCCCTATGGGAGACTGAGGCGGGAACATCTTAGAGCCCAGGAAGGTGAAGCCAACCTGGACAACACACTAAGATGTGGTCTCAAAACAACTTAAGTAAATAAATAAAATCAACAGTTAGGTGTGACGGCTCCCATCTGGCATACCAGCACTTAGGAGGCTGAGGCTAGGATTGCCCCAAGTTAGAGGTCAGCCCTGGGCTACAGAGAAAGATATGATGTAACAGATAGATAGATAGATAGATAGATAGATAGATAGATAGATAGATAGA
>NW_021604631.1:2249931-2281759 GCF_004785775.1 Grammomys surdaster
AGATAGATAGATAGATAGATAGATAGATAGATAGATAGATAGATAGATAGGTAGATAGATAGGTAGATAGATAGGTAGATAGATAGGTAGATAGATAGGTAGATAGGTAGATAGGTAGATAGGTAGGTAGATAGATAGTAGATAGGTAGATAGATAGGTAGATAGGTAGGTACATAGTAGATAGGTAGATAGAAAGGTAGATAGGTAGGTAGATAGGTGGATAGGTAGATAGATAGTAGATAGGTAGGTAGGCAGACAGACAGACAATGGTTTGGTAGTCAACTGTTTTCAGTGGAGAATACAAACAGTATAAAATCTCACAGGTTTAGGAGACTGCTAAGTCTTTCTCCTACTTCTGCCTACCTCTGACTTCAGGCCATTCCCACTTCCTAACATTCCCTTCCACAGAGGAGATCTACACAGGCCTTGTCTTATACTGACTTAGGCGATGGGGGTTTGCTTACTTTGTACTTTGGGCTCTGCTCAGATCTGTTTCCCCTGAGGGTGCTTACTCCAGCTCGTCAGCAAACCTCAAGCACTGCCTTGTGACCATGACCAAACACACTCACCAAAGAACATCTTCCCCCAAATGTGGTTCCATCTCTGGTGACGTGAGTCAGTTTTGCCACAACTAGGAAGAAGGATACAGAACTCCCATCTACGAGAACAGCCCACTCCCACTGCACTCACTGAACCCCACAAAGATGCTTTGAGGTAGACTTCTATGTATCCTTATTTTGCGGAAGATAAAATGGAGGCAGAAAAAAGTCCAAAGCCACAGAGCTCACGGACCAACGCTGCTGGCGCCTACCTTGCCATCCTCGCCAATGCTGTACACAGCGTTCTCGTCACAGCTGAATTCCACAGAGTAGACCTCTCCACAGTGGGCCTTCCAGCTCATAGCACACTCATGCTGCTGCATGTCTGAGAGAGCCAGATCACCCTGGTAAGGCCTCCGTGTACAGCAGGACCCCCTCACCCTCTGTGACAGCTGCTCTAGAGGCCGGGGCCTCCTGGACCAGAAAATGCTGGCCCTTCCAGGTCACCTGCCTCTGAGCAGCCTCCTGATTTGGTCTAAGGGAGGACTGGGAATCCTTAGGGACAGAGCTCATCTGGGGTTCCTGTAAGTTTAGGAAGACAGAATCCTTCCTATCAGACCTCTATAACTGCCCCCAGGCACCATGGAGACCTATTACACAGTTGTCACCTTGTGTCATTTTAGAGCCTAGGTCTACCTTCCTGGAGACAGGAGACCAGCCACCATAGCATGTGAATAAGATGGCACTGTTCTCCTGTAACCCTTTGCATCCCACACATGTATCCCACATGGGTGACAAGGACTGAGGGTCAGTCACCTCAAGGTCAAAGGACTATTAAGCTCGTCCCCTCCCATGTCTACAGACAGCAAGCACATACAAGTGGACTGTTGCAGAATTTTTAAAACATTGACCACGGTCAAGCTCTAGAACATGCTTTTGAAACTGGGCTTTTACAATGGCCTTGGCCCCAGCTGGGTCATTTAAGGAGGGGATCAGGGTTGCCATAGCACCACACTTACGTACCAAAGAGCCGGATGACTCCATCAGCTGCCCCTGTGACCAGTAGGTTCCCATTGTGATTGAAAGCTGTGCAGTTGATGGCAATCGGCTCTGGGTCCAGTGAGAACTGAAGCTGGGAATACAAACAGAAGCCCCGTCAGCAGGCTAGTCCAACATAGACCCCACTAGCTCCCCCTGCCAAGGCCTGCTTCTGACAAAACTATCTGAGCATCTGTCAAAGTCCATTGACCGATGTGCTCTTCTGAGAAGTAATGCCACTGTGCCTACAGATATTCTAGTTTCTGCACTAAGGGGATAATCCATGTCAGAGCAGTGACGAGTAACCTCTATCTCAGCAGCCCATCCTCAAGTGGACTCCAAGATAAGTCTTCCTGAGCACTCCTGTAGCCAGCAGGAACCAACCATCCATCAGCTGCCTTTCACTGCAGGCAGCCCTGAGTGACGGAGGACACACACATCCCAAAGCTGCTCCTGTCCCTTCCTACGGAGCCCAATATCGACAGGACCTAACAAAGCCAGAGCTGTAAATTAGATCTACTAAGGATATAATCTGATAATAAGGAACAGCATTCCGACAATGCAGAACCCTCCAGGGACTAAAACTGCAAGGCTGATGTCATTTACATACAGGCACAGTAGTGACCTACAAATAAAGGAGTCCTCTGAAACCAAAGCCAAGAGGAGGGTGAGAGCCCTGTGGACCAGTGAACTCAACAGGCATGAAACACTCAGAAGCCTGAGCATGAAGTAAAAGGACTGGCCAATCCCCCACACGCTGCTAAGACTCCAAAAAGCAACACCCTCCGTGCAAGAATGAACTAGAATTTCACAGAAAGTGTTAACAAAATGTAGCTCTCTGCTAAGCATAACCTCAGGCTAGTGTGGGTTTACAACCAAGTTCACAATCCCTGTGTGGTCTGAGAATGGATTTCAAGGTTGATGGAACCTCTGGGCACCTGGTGGAAGTGAAAGCGAGTCCTTCTCAGAGAAACGCAGCTCTCCATACACACTGAGGCTTGTAGCCCCAAGGATAAAGAGCCAGAAACAGGAGCATGAAGTAGAAATTCTGAGGACATGAGAAGGTATGGGGAGAGGAGCAGGCATCCTCAGAAACAGTAGGGAGCAGAAACAGGATGGGATTAGCAGAACTCCAGAGCTTTCAAAATGTTTGGCAGAAAGCCAGAGAGTGAGGACTACAGAGGAGACGGTAGCAGGAGCAAGCCCGTGTGTAAGGACAGTGCTGCATTCCTGGAAATGAGAAACAAGCCCTGCAATGAATGTCCCCACAGGCTAATTAAAGATGGGGTGCTGGGGAGCGCTCTGTCAAAGCTCAGGAAATGATGTCATGAAGGCAGCGAAGTGAGACAAAGAAAGAGTCCTAAGAATGTTCTAGAAGGTCCTCAAGAAAGAACCAGAGATGTGTTAACACTGGAAAGAATACAACTAAGAATTTTCCAGAACTGGACAAAGACACAAATCCTCTTGCAAAGCTGCAATTTTAATTTTATTTACTTTCATTTATTTATTGAGGGTGGAAATTTTATTTTATTTTTTTTATCTAGAGGCAGGCTAACCTAGAACTCTGGTTCCTCCTGCCTCGACCTCTTAAGTGCTAAGTGTGCAGGCATGTACTACCACAACTAGTTAGAGTTTTAAGAAACATCTTTTAGCTTAGAAAACCCACACTGAGATACTCAAATAAGATCTTAATAGTCAGACAGAGGGGGTGAGCCACACCAAGAGCCAACCTCTTGATTTCAGCACAGGCTGCCAGAGAAGACAGAGCCAGAGTTAGAGGACGGACCTGTTTCCAACTAGAATACAGAATTCTGAAAAATAAAATAAAAATAATAGGCACCCTGCAAATTCCACACACATAAAGTTTGAAAGCCAAAGAAGCAGAAATAGCCCTGTATGTACATGTAACTACAAATGTGATAAGGCACCTGTTAAGCTGTAAGGAGATAGCAACCCAAAATTCAAGACAGGGTCTCTGTGAAGGGAGAAAGGCAATAGAGTTGAGAAGGTCCCATGATTTTTAGGACAGAGAGGAGAATCGAGAAGAGACTCATCAAAACCACAGGGAGTGTGGGCGGTGTGCCCTCCACACAGGGTGCCCTCCAGGCAGCCCTAGGGCACCCGAAGGCAGACCCGGTACCTGCTGCTTCATGGTTTTTGTATCCCACAGCAACAGCTTGCCAGGAACCTGGTTCATGCCTTTGCTGCCGATATCCGGGGCCAAAGAGTCTGTCTGGGAGGTAAGGCTCGGAGCTGCAGCTGAACAGACGAAAGAGGCCCCATTGGGGCTGCAGGCAAGAGACAGGATTCTGGAATACATACAGGCTGGGGTCAGACAATCATCACCACAGGCTCTGAGGTGATTACCACTCCAGGAGGTGGGGCCCACAAAGCAACCACAGCAGCCTGAGGCCTTAGGGTGAGTGGGGAGGCTCCCACTCACCTGGGCATGTCATCATTGATGTTGATTTCACAGAGGTTCTTCTTGGCTTCTGTATCATAAAGACGCACCGTCCCCACACCACTGCCCAGCAGGAGCTGGAACGAGAAGAGGCAGGAGGCTGAGGAGGACAAGGGTCAGGGAGGACTTCCATGGTGAGAGGGGCCAAGCCCACTCCCATATAGCATGCAGCTGGGCAGACTGCATGGGTAAGTTCCTTACCCACTTGTCCAGGCAGCTAAGGAAACTCTGGCTACAACAGACCTCACTTAAGATGCCATGAAGAGGGGCTGGAGAGATAGCTCATTGATTAAGAGCACTGGTTGCTCTTCCAGAGGACTCATGTTCCATTCCCAGAATCTACATAGCATCTCACAACTTTCTAAAACTGCAGTCCCAGGGGATCTGACGCCCTCTTCTGCCTTCTCAGGCACCAGACACATATGAAATACACATAGACATACATGCAGATAAAACATGAAAGTTCAATTTTTTTTTTAACTTTCAAGACAAGGTTTCTCTATGTAGCCCTGGCTGTCCTGGAACTCACTCTATAGACCAGGCTGGCCTCGAACTCAAGAGATCCACCTGCCTCTGCTTCCCTAGTGCCAGGATTAAAAGTGTGCAACACTACCGGCCAGATGATTAATTTTTTTTTTAAAACAATGTCATTAAGTCATGAAAGCCAAGCAGTATTTTGAAGCGAGAGGGACAGGATACTGAAAAGGTGGGATAAACAGAGGTGACTGGACCACTGGGGGCATCTGAGGGAGTCACCCTCAGGGGAATTAATGATGGGCTCAAAGTGAATGCATTCTCTCTCGAGAGTTGTGAGAGCAAGCTTTGTCCCAATCCCCTTTCTGGATTCCTGTTTCGCCATGGATCTTTCTCTCTGGCATGAGCTCCCATCATAATGCATGTGCTGCAGCCAAGCTTGGGAGCCTTCACCAGAACTGAGCAGACACTGGCGCCTACAGAACTGTGGGCTAGATAACCTTCTTTTCTTTATAACATACCCAGCTTCAAGCATGTTGTTACAGCAACAGAAAACAGACTTTATATGGAATCTCTAGAAGAGAAGAAACACTGAAATATTCTGGACTAGTGACCTCAGACCCTTTGATCTTTCATTCCTTCCTTTCAGCTTTAAATCCCAGCTGTTCCAACCCTTCCTGCTCCCTCCTGCTTTCTCTACCCTTCTGCAGGACTGGCCCTGGCTCGTCTTGGGATTGAGGTGACTGCTCCATTTGCCTTTCCAGGGACAGCTCTGGCTCTGGTTCCATGAAGGCCTCCAGAAGTATATAGCGTGGGTCCTTCCCACCTCTGGGACTTAGGACTTCATGGGTATAAGTAGAAGAAAACAACAAACTGATGCCAGAGCAGCTCTGGTGTAGGGCATCCCCAGGAATTTTAGCTAGACAATGGCTTCCACATTCAGGGACAGCCCTGAGAAGGACATCCTACGAAGACAACTCCTTCCTATGTTTCCTAGACATCGAGAAAAATTAGTGCCTGACTGTTGGGCTACAAGCAATCAACTTTAACTCCTCAATGGCAAACCTTACCTTGAATAGAAAATCCAGTGGGAAAACCAGCACTGGGCCACTCCCAAGCAATGGGGCCTGTGGAAGCCACAAGCTAGAGCAATGCTCCCATATGCTGTGACTCTTTGGGCTGCGTGAGTCGGGTCTTAACAAGAGTATTAGTAAATTATTAGTACTTAACAAGTATGTACTAATAATGTATCAGAAACATGGGCAGAGCGGTGATGGGAAGCCAGGGTCTCCTGAGATACACCAGCAGACAGGAGAAAGTCTTCCACAATCTCCAGGAATAGCTTCACTGCCACTCTAGGCAGGAGTCAGCTGGGCCAGGCCTACAGGTTTGGTCTTGGGCCCCATGACGGTGATGGGGAGGCGATTTAGTTTACCTCCTCAGCTCGGCCTGTCAGGAGCTCCTGAGAACTTCTGCTTGAAGCACAGAACAAGCTTTGCCCGCAAAGTCACTTACCAGCCTGTCTCTCTTGGTGGCCCACTCTAGAGAGAGCAGTGGTGACTTAGAGATGGAGGATGCTTTGGTCTGCATGATGGGATTGAAGGACCACACCTTGATGACCCCATCTACGTCTAAGCTGGCCACTCTCCTGCCAGAGCAGTCCACTCTGTGACAGGACAAAGGGAGGCATTAGTGTCCTGGCCTCATCCTCTTGGGCCAACATCGATCCCAACAATGATACTTTCCCAACTTTCCGAATGCATTAACAATGATGCTCAAGGTTGTACACTCAGAGGGTATGTGTAGACTAGAAACACTCATTTGTCCAAGTAACACTATCGGGCACCAGAAAGACGGCTCATCTTTCTGATTAAAGTAAAGATGCACACTGCATAAGCCTGGAGACCCGACTCAGATACCCTAGAGCCCATGTAAATGTAGAAGAACCAATTCCCAAGAGTTGTCCTTTGACCTCTCTACGCATGTGCGCACGTACACAACAAGCACACGTGCACACAATAGGAAATACATAAATAAGCAGGTGGAGTAACAATACACACAGTGCCACGCAAGGCCGTGCGGTGAACGCGGGACATGAACAGCAGCAGATTTGCAGAGTGTGTGCCCTCAGTGATGAGAACCTGCCATCTGAAATTTGGAGCTCTTCCCTCATTAGGCTCCAGCTCAACCCAAGGGCCAAGCTCATCAGGAATGTCAAAACAGGAACCTGCCCATGTTCTTCAAGGCCATGCTTTCACTATGATTAAGTACAAACTTACACATGGTAAAATTTTTCATCCATACATTAACATGAAGCCAATAAAACTGAGTGGTCTGCGGGAGACCACTACAAAAGTAGCATCCTGCAGGACTCTACTGACCCTTTCAGGGACACTTACTGCCACTAACACTCTCACACGCTACCTAGAATCCCACCCCACCCCGACTCCCCAGGCCTACCTGCAGTGCATGATGGATGAATGGTGCTCCCCATATTCTTCTTGGCTCAGCACTATGAAGGGCTGCTCCGGGCGGTCTCCCTCAGAACCTGCTGTGGACACCCGGGCCAGGACCTCTACAGGTCCCATGTGGAGTTCCAAGCAGGGCTCAGCCTCTGGGCCACTGCCTTCCAGCTTCTTCTCTGCACACTGTGACTGGCAAAGCGTGGAATGTCAGCTTAGAGAGGGTCTCCTCCACCACAAAAACACACTAGATGACTACAGGTGGTCACCGCCACAGGAGGTCAGCTCTGAGCTGGAGAGCTATGCACAGCTCCCCCTGGGAAGAGTAGGGTGCCTGCTCCCTGGAAACTGCAACCTTCTCATAGACCCTAGTTGGGGAGAGAGCTGGGCTTGCCCTCTCAAATGAGACTTGGCACAGTCTTGATGCAGGCCAAACAGAGGGTGAAGTCTGACTCAGGTTTACTATTGCTATGATGAAACACCACAACCAAAACGAGTTGAAAAGGAAAGGTTTTATTTATTTGGTTTATGCTTCCACAACACTTTTCAAAATTGGTGGAAATCAGGACAGAAACTCAAGCAGGGCAGGAACCTGGAGGCAGACGCTGATACAGAGGTCATGGTCGAGGGCTGCTTACTGGCTTGCTCTTCATAGCTTACTCAGACTGCTTACTTATAGAATCTAGGACCACCAGCCCAGGGATGGTACCATCCATAATGGGCTGGGTGGGGCCTCCCACATCAATCACTAATAAAGAAAAATGCCCTACAGCAGTGGTTCTCAACCTGTGGGTCTCAACCCCCATAGGCGTTGAGATATGAGATATTTACAATATTATGATTCATGAGAGTAGCAAAATTGCACTTATGAAGAAGCAAGAAAATAAGTTTATCGTTGGGGATCAGCACAGCATGAAGAACTATATTAAAGGGTTGCAGCATTAGGAAGGTTGAGAACCACTGCCCTATGGGCTTGCCTACAGCCCAATATTATGGACACATTTCTCAATCAAGATTCCCTCCCTCCTCTCAAATGAGGGTAGCTTGTGTCAAGTTGTCATACAACTAACCAGCACAACTGAGCCATTGTCAACCTGACAAGCACATCACTGTTAAGCCATAATCTTTCCTTTCCTGTTCATCCCCAAGATCACACAATGAAGACATCGCAATATAAAACATTTCATAAACTTAAAAAGTCCCTTAGCCTTCCTTACAAATTCAAACACTTTAAAAGTTGACTCTTTAAAAATATCTAATCTTTCTAAAGTCCTATAAAACTCCAAAATCCCTTTTTAAAACAAAGTTTAAAGTCTCTCAACTGAGTTCAATTGAAAGCAAATTAAATACTTTCTTACTTCAAAAGACAAGAACCAGGGCACAGCCACCACAATCTGAACAAAGCAAAGCCAAACTCCAACAGCGTAAAAAGCTCCATGTCCAGGATCTGGAATTCACTTGGGATCTTCTGGGCTCCTCCAGGGGCTTCTCTGGCTCTACCCAGCTTGTCTTCTAAGCTAGGGCAGGCTCCACTCCATCAGTGCTGCTGCCCTTGGTGGTCATCCATGGCACCGGCATCTCCAAAATGCTGGGGTCTCCTGCTATAAGTAGCTTCTCCTGGGCTCTCTTCATGATGCCAAGACTCAACTTCTCTACATGATCCCTTCAATTCTGGGCTTTCAACTGCTACTGAGGCTGGGCCTTTGCCAATGGCCTCTCCTGGGCTCTCACAGTGCCAAACCTCAGCTGCTCTCCATGACCCTTTCATGCCTTCAAAACCAGTACCATTACCAAGTTCAGCTGTCAGCCCAAAGGACACTCTTGTCTGCCTCTGAAACGGTGTCTGTGTGCTGACTCTCAGGAAACACTAGAAGATTTCACCTCACTGACGCTGGTCTCTTCTTAATCACAGCTAATGTCTCAGCACAGCTGACCAGCATTGTCCCAGGAAAACAAAGGTTTCACTTCAGTGGTGCCGGTCTCTTCTAAGTCACAACTGACTCTTCAGCCCCAGCTATCCAGAACCACAAACAGCAGACATGCAATGGCCCTGATAGCCTTTATGTAGCTCTCAAATTTCCCTCTGAAACTTCAAGCCGAGCCAGGCCTCCACTGTCTGCATTTCTCTCATTCCTTCTGAGCTCCCACAGAACAGCTTACCAAGCTTTGAACCCTCAACATATCTTCTAACCCAAAGTGACAAAGTTCTTCCACAATCCTCCCCAAAACAACATGATCAGGTCTGCCACGGTGATACCAGACTATCCTAGTACAAGTTTCTGTCTTAGGGTTACAGTTGCAGTGATGAAACACCATGACCAACAAAAGTTAGAGAGAAAAGGGTTTACTTGGCTTATGCTTCCACATTTCTGTTCAGCATCAAAGGAAGTCAGGACTGAAACTCAAACAAGGCAGGAACCTGAAGGCAGGAGCTGATGCAGAGCCCATGGAGGGTGTTGCTTACTGGCTTACTTCTCATGGTTTGCTCAGCCTGCCTTCTTATAGAACCTAGGACCACCAGCCGAGGGATGGCATCACCCACAACAGGCTGGGACCTCCCCAATCAATCACTGACTTAAAAAATTGCCTTACAGGCTTTGCTTATATGCCCAATACCATGGAGATATTTTCTCAATTAAGGTTCCCTCCTCTCTGAAGACTCTCTGAACTCTGTGCCAGGTTGACATGAATCTAGCCAGCACAGGTAGGGAACAGAGTTTAATGGGAGCTGACTGTGGGTCGGCCCCTGTGCTGAGTGCCTAGAGCTTACCCTTAACTTACTTCCAGATGATGTCATTACCACCCCACTTACAGCTGTGGGAACTAGACGGAGGCAGAAGCTAAACACCTTCCCTAAGAGTACCTGCTGGCAGAGGGGAGAACTCAGGTGTGAGGCCAGAGCTGTCAAGTGAAGCCTGGCTGTGACAGTGCCCCATGCCAACCAGGCTATGTTCCTGACACAGGGACCAAGGAGACTGAGGCTAGTGGGCAAGCAGGAAGAGAGGCCTGAGAACCTCAGGAACAGCCCAGTGTCTGCCTCCCTGTGGCACCAAGTATCCTTCACCACGACCCCTCACTGCTTGCCCAGATATACCCAAGACCTACGGTGCACTGGCCACCTGGAGGCCCTGATGCCCTTCCAGTTATCCCTCAGGATAACACCATCAAGGGGGCGAAGGCTGTGATAGGCCTCCAGAAGCAGCCTGAACCCTTCAGAAGACCACAGTGTGTGTTCACCACCACTAGGCTGCTAGCATAAGGGCACAACTGCCTTTAAATGGACAGGAGGGCACACCCAGGACAGTGTCCCAGAGGGTGAGCAAGTAAGTCACTCGGGCTTTTGGTAGGAACAGCTGACACTATCAGGAAAAGCAGATGCCATCTCACGTCCCCACAGCAAGGGACCCTGTCTCCAGGGCTCCCAACAGGGAAGATATGGCTACAGCACCTTAGTGAGCAAGTACATGGGTGTCCACACAGCAGCCACACAACAGGGACACCAGGGGAAGCACAAGAAAGGGATGCTGGGTCAAACTGAGGAGATCAAGTCTCAGGCCCCATGCCATGGTGCTGCATGCAGGTCACCCATGGGAAGTTCTGGTATGTGGGGGTCCCCAGAACTCATCTTACAGAGACCTTTCTGGCCCCACTTGAAAAAAAATGCTACCAGGAGAAAAGCAGGCCAAACAGTACCCCAAAACCACAGTGTGATGCCAACCAACCAGGCCAGGGTAGGCCCCGTCTAACTGCAGAACTCGGAGGGACCCCCCAAAGGATCCCTCGCTGTCCAGGCACCCTATACCTGCGAGGAAGATGTAGAGAGCAGCTCCCTCCTCTCCTTGCCATGGTCCTGCAGACGTCGTTGTCGCTGATGTGTCCAGTTTGCTTCCCCAGGGACTGGCCCGCTCAGAAGGCTCCTCCCATCCTTGGCCCCAGGCACTGGGTCCTTTCCCTTGGTAGCCTAGAGGATGAGAAGCGGGCTGTAGAAAGTCTCATTCAGGCTGTCCACAGGGACTGCAGCAGGAAGGATGCAATTCCTCGGCCAACGAACTCCCAGAAAGGCCTTCCTAGGCTGGCCTGGGCAGGAGGTTCAAACCAGCCAGGCAGGCCTCCAGACTAAGCTCCTCCTTGCTAGGTCACCTGCTGCCCTCAGCCTGCACTCTCATCCGGACAGAGGCAGATATAATCTCTTTGAACCAACAGAAATGATCAATTTTTGTTATAGGAGCCCAGTACTTTATACCAGGTCAGGTCTCACAATGGATAATATCAGAATTTATATGTAACAACATTTGGGCAATATTAAGTGTACACACACACACACCAGCCAATCTCCTCTGTAGTGAAAAAGAAACACAATACAGTCTGTTGTTTGGGGTCAATGACACAGCTAAGCTGGCTATTGTAAATAAATAAAAATGGGCTATGGACGCGGGGTGTGTGTGTGTGTGTGTGTGTGTGTGTGTGTGTGTGTGTTAGTGGCAGAGCACTTGCCTAGCTTGAATTCAATCTCAAAAACAAACAAAGTCAGGAGGCAGGCCTAGTGGCACAGGCCTTTAATCCCAGCAGTCTGGAGACATGAAGACAGAGGAAGGAGGTCTACAAAGAGAGTTCCAGGGCAGTCAGGGCAACAGACTGTCCCAGACTGACACAGAGAAACCCTCTTCTGACAAACAACAACAACAAAAAAGTCAGGACCACTAGGTCATTTGGTTTGCAAATGACTAAACTAACAGACATTTTCCACAGAACTTACCCTAGAGACTCAAGGATCTCTGTGTAAGATAAGTTAGAAAGGAAAGGCGCTGAAGTTTTTCTGGCTTTTCTCATACCAAGAGTGATAAGGTCCAAATCTATAACAAAGGGATGGATCTAGTAACCTCCACCTACCCCAGGACAGCTCCTCCCTTTCCGTGAGCAACAGGAGGTAACAACAGCGAAGTGCTGAGGCAGGACTGCATCCTGGAGTGCCAACCCTCGAGACCTACCATTCTCCTATTTACTGATCTGGATGGCAAGGAGTAACTCCCAAAAGTTGTCCCCTGGCATCCACCCCTGTGCTGTAGTACATACACACACATGTCTGTCTGTCATCTCTCTCCCTCTCACACTTACACACACAGAGACACACTCACTCACACACACACACACACACAGACACACACACACTTTTCAATTTTTTTTCTTTAAATCTGCACTGTCTGAGACTCCATTTTATACACATCATGCTGGCCACCATTCCAGGGCTGGGCACCAGATGCTGCTGGTGAGGCTGTGGAGACCAGGAACACTCATCCGTTCCTGATGGCAATACAAAATGATAAAACCCAAAGAGAGATCGTAGGAAAGAGAGAGCTTTTACGTTATCCTTTCAGGTAAGAACAAAACGGCTAAAACAGAAGCAAAGGAGAAGCCACAACACTGTGAAAGGAAATCCCTTTGAACATATCCCAGACGCTGGCTGACATTCTCTATATGGAAAGGGAGCTAGAGGGGAGTGAGATCCTGGGAGGACGATGTGCACAATAGATGGTGACACCTGCCCTGCAGGAGACTCAGAGAGTTCCTTTCCACCCTCCCTCAGAGGACAGTCCTCCTACCCACAGCCTGTACCCTGCAGAGGCCCTGACTGGCAACTAAACTAAGGAGTGGCTGGCTGCTGGCTAGGTAAGGCCACCAGAAGAGTGAGTGTCTGCAGGGGCACCAACCTCTCTCATTTTATTACAGACTGGGGGTTCCCTACCCACCAAGCTGAAGACCAGAAGTGTTTGGGTTCCATTTCTCCAGGTTTTAGGATATCTGCATATATATATTATAAAATATCTTGGGGATATGACGACACATGTCTAAACATAAAATGCATTTATAGGGCTGGAGAGATGGCTCAGCGGTTAAGAGCATTGACTACTATTTCAGAGGTCCTGAGTTCAATTCCTAGCAACCACATGGTGGCTTACAACCATCTGTAATAGGATCTGATGCCCTCTTCTGATGTGTCTGAAGACAGTGACTGTGTATTCACATATATAAAATAAGTAAATATTTTTTAAAAAAATAAATAATGCATTTATGCTTCATATATCTTCTATATATAAAGGTAATTTTATACAATAGTTTTAAAGAACCAGGGAGATGCTTGCCTATCATGTACACGACCCTGGATTCGGAGCGTAGTACTGAAAAACAAATAAAACAAACTCACCCCAGCTATTTTGGCTTTCATGCTCCTGAGCTGCAGGTGCTGGCCTATACAAGCAGAACCCCTGAGGAGTTCCTGTGCTGACAATTTCATTTAACAGAGAGTATAGGAAGTGGGAAAAGGACTACCATATTGGGCTCACCTTGAACTTACAAGAAAACCGGCTGGTTATGCTCACATAGCTAACAAAAGTCTTGAGGGAAAAGTGACTCCGGGAGGATGTGTGAGAAAGGGGTATCCTAGCGCAGCGAGATCCAGCTGTGGCTCTGAGAACGTATCCAGAGAAAAGAAGAGATTTTAAAAGGTAAGTGTGCAGATGTGTGGGACAGCAGATCTGAGGCAAGAATGCTGGCCACTGGATGCCCAAAAAGAGAGCAAACGGCTACAGGAATGAGTGCTGTAGTCAAGTCATAAAGGGTAATGCAAACCTGAAAGTGCTAGAAAGGGGGCTGCCGAGGTGGCTCGGTGCACAAGAGTGAGGACTGAGAGAAGCTCTATATCCCTGTTTTATAAATAAAATCCAAGTAGATCGAGCCTGGTGTGGAAGTATGTGCGTACAATCCTGGGGCTGGATCAACAGAGACAGGAGGTCCAGGCTGAGCATCCATTCCATCCATTTACCGAGTCTGGGCCTGTGAGAGACACTGTCTCCAAAGGTGGCTGGAACCTGAGGAATGACACCTGAAGTTGTCCTGTGGCCTCTGTGTTATACACATGTGTACCTGCACACACAAGCACCTGTGTACACATGAATCTACACACTAGTCAGCACACAAAGTGCTAGAGAGGCTAAATCACAGTCTGTGCAGAAGCCCTGACAATAACAAGCAGACACAGCTAGGGACTTCGTGTGAGCAAAAGAGCAAAGAAAAGAAGGGTCTATTATGGGTTAGGATTGCACAGCCGATGGAGAACAGATAAGGCAGAGGCACTTTGCTTCTGCAGCTCTTCCTCTCCTGTCTTCAAACATGGAGAATTTCCTTATCAACTTCATCCAGGACTGTTCCCCTCCAGACGACACATGCTCATCTGCTTACGAACCTCAAGCTCTCCCACAGAGAACAGGAATGGTAAAACGTGCCACTTAGACATGACCCATTTTAATTCCAAGGATTAGACATGAGGCTGTAGCTCTGGATGGGCCCTGGGAAGATACATGCAACGGGAGAAAGTATCTTTTTCTAAGATGGCCGTGTGGGGATGCTGTGGGAAGGGGCCTGCTCGTGTCGGGAGCATTGCTGAGGACAAAGTCTGCTGTGGTCACATGCTTCCTCGGATAATGATATGAAACCACAGGAAACGTTGCCAAAAGGCAGGCACCAAGCAGCCACGTGGCATCTCTGTATTGCCTGTCCCAGGCCATATCTTTGTTACCATGGACACAGGAGTATCCTACCTTAGGACAAGAAGTAGGAATGTTTCAACACTTTGTGGGTCTTCTCTCTGCTCATTTACTTCCTGTGCCCGGTAAGCAGTGTCTTTTCCCCTTTCAATGTGCAGGGTTGAGGGTGCTCAGTTCAGATGGCCACTAACAGATAGCACAGAGGCTGAAAATTCTCAGGTGAGTCAGAAGTCCCCTCTAGCACCTCCTCGGTCAGTGCAGAGCACCCAGCAGGAAGACCCAGAGAGATAGCGGCTAGAGGGTAAAAGCATTTGTCACTCACGCAAGACTGATGACCTATGTTAAATCCCCAGAATCCATGGCTGAAAGAGACAACCTGTTCCTGTAAACTGTCCTCTGACCTCCACACATGTGTCATGGTGTGTGTGTGTGTGTGAGTTCATGTGCACAGGTGCACACATACAATAATCCTACTAACAATAATAGAGTTTTTTAATCTTAAAGAAAAAGAAATAACAGTAGCTTCCCTCACGTGTCAGAAAGGCAGAGAGGTCAACTGATATGTTATCGTGCTAGGGCCCCAAAATAAAAAATACAAATGGGAATTAACAATTGGCATACAGTAAAATCAGAGAGGCAACAAAAGAGTCATTGATACAGAGAAGCATGGGCTAAGCGTGACCTGTCAGCTGCTGCTGAAGAAGAACAGAAAGTGTCCCTCAGCCCTAACTGTGGTGGTCATGGGATACCAGTATGGCAGGCATCTGTGGAAGGCTGCTATCCACAAAGCACTTTAGTAAACAGGCAAATGTGTGTCTAGCTATAAATGTGAACAACTTTTAAAAAAAATGTTTCTGTGACATAATTCATCACTGCAGGTTTTAAGGACAAACCTCATAAAAATCCTAACTGGTGATGGGGCTGGAGAGATGCTGAGTGGTTAAGAGCACTGGCTGCTCTTGCATAGGACCTAGGTTCGGTTTCCAGGACCCATATGGGGTCTCACAAATGTCTGTAATTCAAGTCCCAGGGTATCTAACACACTCTCTGGCCTCTGCAGGCACCCAGCACATACGTGTTGAATATATATATGCATGTTGGCAAACACACATAAAATAAAAATAGACCTTTAAAAATATCCTAACAAGTGGATTCATACAACATTTAAATGGCCTAAATCCTATCCGGTCATAATCTACCTGGCTCCCAACAGTTCAGGAGAGGTGTCTGTTAGCCTGTCTTTTGTGATTTGGTCCTTCTAGAGACAGTCTTAGTAGATACAGGAGGGTTCCAAAATTCTTCCTAGAGAGTAGTCCAGCTTTGGTGGGAAACAGGTCTTCCCTGAAGGCCAAGGCATCAGAAGGCAGAGCCTCCCAAAGCACAAACTGCAGACAGGCATCCTCTCCCTTCATGCCTAGTTGTAGGGGCACAGGCCTAAGCCAGCTGGCCTCACCACTGGTGTCTCAGCAGGGAAGAGGGTAATTTACAGAGGTTGCTGTTCTTTGCTTTCTCTACTTGACAGCCAATTAAGGGCTATCTCCATAAGAAGGGAATTCCCACTTGCCACCCCAGTCTCAATTAGTGGAAGTGAAAGGCCCAGAATTCTCACTCCAGGGAAGGACACAAAGGCCTAGAAGCCCCTGCGCACCTGCTATTGTTGACGTGACCTGTTTGGCTCTTGCAGTTACGGATCCCAGAAGACCTTGGGTTTTACAGTTATCCTCCTCACTCCCAATTTTGCCTCCAGATTTCTATTGAAAGCCCGGAGAGTGTGTGTTCACAATGGTATGAAGCCAGATGCCATGCCTCTGACCTGTAATCGCAGCATTTGCAAGGCAAGGCTGAGGCAAGAGGATTGCCAGAGTTTGGGGCTAGCCTGAGCTACAGTGCGGGATCCTAAGTGGGCAAAATGCTGTGAATAAAATTTACAATGCTATATGTAAATAACATTTAAAATAGAAAAGTCTAATGATTTTTATATGTTGCCCATTTAACAATAAATAAAATACCGTTTATGTTTTCTGTGTGTTCATCCTTTAACAGTAAATAAGAAGGAAGAATTCTAAGACGGCCATGGTGGGAAAAGATTGAGCGTAACATACGCTGGTCAAGCAAGCTTGTGTAGAGCCCAGTGTCAGCGCCACAGGAACATGCTATCACATCACAGGAAGTGCCCCTACCACCTACTGCATTTGTCACTGGCTAGGGAGAAGTCTACAACACTATCTGAACATCATTCATGACAAAAGGACAGAGACATTATAAAGCTCCTCTCTCCCCCGCCCCAGAGTGAGGAGCCACGTACATGAATGAGGGATATCGGGCCACGGCAACAGGAGTAAACAGAGAGTGGAGTGGACAGAGAAGCCCAGCACGGAGAGAGCTGGGTTGTTCTACACAAGCCCCATTCAGTGTAGGCTGGGGTCATCAAAGATGCACTAATGGGCTTATTCTAAACAAATGCCCCTGACAGGCAAACGCCCCTGAGACAGCAGGGAAAGGCCAGCCACATCACAGGAGCCTCTACTCTGATGCACAGTAGGACCAGGAGGGGGTGACCCTGAAATCCACTGCCAGCTCTACAATTCTGCTGTTCCCTCGAACCTCAAATCTACTAGTTATTATTAGAACTGAAACAAATGCTGAGCCTAAATATCTACCATCGGTTGAAAACAGGAAATGAGGACGTTGGGGAGATGGTCCAACGGTGAAGAGCCTGTCGTGGGAGCGTGAGTGCCGGCCTGAGGTCAGCTTCACACACCCATAGTGAGCTCTAAGAGCGATGGAGAAAAGACACTTAACATTAATCTCTGTCCTCCAAATGCACACAAACACATATGCACACACACATGTGCACATACACTGCAAAGAGACATGTACAGACAAAAAATTAAAAATAATCATCATCATAAACAGAGAGAAAATGACTTCTCCCCCCCCCCAATGCCCCAGAAAGTGCACTGTGAATAGACAGCACAGTGGCCCAGCCTTGGTTTGGTTGTATTTTAGAGGCAAGCTCACAAACATTTCCATGTAAAAGTGCACATTCTTACCCTCACCTTTGGCTGCAGACTGCACACACACACACACACACACACACACACACACACACACAAATACACCACACCACTCAAACTTACTACATGAACCGTAACTCCTGCACATATCAAAAGCATGGCCACAGGCTTACCTAAAGCAGTCTTTGTATTTGCTTTCAACTCCAGTGAAGCTGGAGCCCAGGAGACTCCATGATCCACCCACCCACCAGCTATCAAGCTTTTAAATGTTGCTTAGTGAGACCCAGAAAGCAAAGAGTAGAGCAGACCTAGCCACATTCTGGAAGACCTAAAGTTCTACTTGTAAGATTTGGACTTTCAGAGAAGCAGTTACAGAGGCATCACTGGTTGAATGATGACTCTTTCCACAGTCCGGCATGCCAAGGTGACAGTCACACAGCATTGGCATGGGATATGACAGCTGATGACTAGGACGTTCAGGAGCCCAGCTCCTGCCATGACTTACTGTTGGCCTCTGCTGGGCACTGCTGATACCGAGGGCACTTCTGTAGCTCTGTTCCTCCCCATGCAAACTCGGGAGAGTTTAACCATTCTGAGTAGGGAGCGATGAGTCAGAGTAAAAAGGAAGCGGCCCGAGTCCATGCTCCATCTCCTCCAGCTCAACAATACTAACTCATCCCCAGTCCTGTGGCAGCCTGGTGCAGACCCCAGCATCCAAGGCACAAGCAGCCATCCTGAACTACTCCACCAGTTACAACTCAAGTCAAGGGTGGTGGAAGAGGAAGGGGCAGACTGACAATCTGCCATCTTATACTGCGTGTCTTTTTTTTTTTTTTTTAAAAAAAAAAAAACCTCTCTTTCCCTATGTCTCCTTTTCTTCTTGGGACCCGGAGATTCCACCTGTACCATCTGTCCAGCAATTGGTCCCTTGCCTTCTTTATTACAAGTCAAGAACAAATTGGGGAACAAGACCTTAGTGACAGAACCTCCCCCTTACAGTCTTAGTAAACACAGGAAAAGAGAACGCAGTGAGGTCTAAAACTCCCTATTAAACCTGAAAACATCTCAAGTGTGCTACAGTAGTGCTCTACTGAGCCATATCCCCACTGGGCACTTCCAAAAGCAGCGGATTCTGACAGACTCCATCAGCAAAATCCCTTGGCGGGACTCCTGGATGCTCTGGACATAAGCTATCATCAAAGGCCTCTTATCATATAACACAAATGTAAAGAATGGTAGAAGTCCTTTGTAGAATCAGCAAATACCAACGTTTAAGTGAAAGGTACAGACTTTCACTTTCGTCTTTAATTTACTGTTTGGCCAGACACTCATTTGTATCACTCAAAATTCAAAATTCCCAGCAGAATTCACACTTGAGCTACCTAAACACTCAAAACCCCTTGAGTTCCTGGAAAACCTGAGCCAACAGAAGGAACCCTTCCAAATCTACTCCCTGCTGTCATCTGACACTTCACTAATGGAGTGTGGCAGACTGACATTTGTTACAGAGGTGCAGGGGAACTGGAATACAAAGCTACTTGGGGCTGAGAGGCCAAGAGCGGAGGGTCTGAGGTCCTGTCGGCATGTCCACACACTCTCCCCTCTGGCTCAGCATCATGCCCTGCACTGTCAGCCACAGGTGAGATGGGAAAGGGGTCCAGGTGGATTTTCTGGGTTGTTGTTTTTGTTTGTTTTGTTTTGTTTTTTGTTTAGTTTTTCCCACTAAATCCCCCTCTACAGTTTTATCTCTGTTCTCATCCTACAATGATATTACTGGTTGGTAAGATTGGTGGTGGTGGTGGG
This sequence comes from Grammomys surdaster, assembly GCF_004785775.1. Lineage (NCBI taxonomy): Eukaryota > Metazoa > Chordata > Mammalia > Rodentia > Muridae > Grammomys > Grammomys surdaster. The sequence goes on from NW_021604631.1 coordinate 2,269,267, forward strand.
GAGGGGAGTGTTCCAAGGAAGGGAGAAGAAAGGAAGGGGAACTGATTTGGGCATCTCATAACACAACCAGAAATTTGCCCCTGAGAAGAAGACCCACAAGTCTATGAGTGACAAGGAGGCCTTGAAAAAGGCCAGAGAACACAGCATCAGATGCATCTTGATAAGCACTAGACAGGCAGGGCCCACACTTACCTGACTGCTGAAGGAGTCTTTCTTGGCTGAACTCTGAGCCTGAGGGGGGCCTTGGGCAGGTGACAACCTTGAAGGGCTCTTCTTACTCTGAGGCAGCAGTGAGGACAGGAATCCAACTCGAGGAGATTGAGAGAGGGAGGCAGGCCTCTGGCTGCACACCAATGCTCTGGCCAAGTAAACACAGCACAGCATCAGGGGCGGGAGGAGAGTGAGGAAGACCCAAAGACACACACTCCCGGCTGAAGTTAGTGACTGGGGCCTTAGCTAGGTTCTGAGACATGAGTTTGAAAGGTGGCATGACATTTGGTACCACTTCCTGACCAAAGAGCCAGAAGCACATCTGGCCCCAAAGTGAAGTCCACGGCTCTTTTTAGAGAGAGCCAGGAGATCTCAGAGCTGCCTTGTCTGCCGGTTGCTGGCCACACATGCTACTGAGCACCTGACTGTGCTAATCCAAATGGAGATGAGCTGGGCGAGCCACAATGGGATGCAAAGACTTAGTATGAAAAAAAAAAAACACAGGGGAGCTCCTTATGTTTGCCATTCACTATGCATTAGTTTGAGAATGATGTTAAATAAAATAGGCCACTAAAACAAACTCTGTGGGTCCCCTCTCACTTTCTCTACACCTCTAATAAAAACCTTCTTACTGCATCTGTGATTGGCACTTGACTCCCTGCAACAGAGATCAGACAGGCTGTTTTTATAAGGTCACTCAAACTTCTCTCCCATACTGTCTACCTCTATCCCCCCAGTAGCTTCTCCTGAGGAACATGTCCACCTGTGGTGACCAGTCCTTCCAACCTACGAAGCAGCTTCCCTGGAGTCCACCACCATGACACCTGACACAGCTGTACAGTTCCCCATCCAGGGAGAACCTCAGAAAACTGCGACCCTCACGCATACAATTTGGAACCAGGTAATTCTCCCTCAGCAGATGTAGGGCACGGCCATTGAGGAAGTCAGTGTGCCGCTCAGACCACAGAGAGATCAGAGGACAGGTGGCAGCCCTCCCTCGAACCCATAAACCCCCAAGCATACTCACAGCTCCGAGTCCCCAAGGCGGTCCATACTGGAGACATAAGGTGGCAGTTTGTGTTGAACCAAAGCTTCTTCTTCTTCCTGCTGTTGTTCTTCCTTCTTCAGCCGATGGATTTCAGCTTGCAGTGCAAACAGCTATGGAGGGGCAAAGCCCAGTTAGCCAGTGATATCACATGACCTTCCCTGACCATAAGAAGCATTTCTGCTCATCAAATGGTGGGCAAATGAAAAAGCCATAGCTAATAACAAGTTAAGAAAGAGAAACACCTCTGGACATCCAAAACCACTGTGGGTTTGTTTGTTTTTTTTTTTTTTTTTTTTTTTAGTTTTTATCATTTGCTTTACTTCCTTTTACCACCTCACTGTTTTTTCCTGAATTCACTGGAGGGAAATCCTGCCTTGATGTTTGGAATCCACAAAATGAGCCTTTGAAACTTGCAGAGAAAAAATGTTTTTAATGATTATGGTATTACAGCATCTTTAGCCTTTGCCTGAAGATGACAATGCAGCATCCGAGAATCTCAATCCCCCAAACAGCTTATAAGCTTACTTTTTTCCAGCAATATCACTGTCACAGATCTTCATTCCAAGACGGGGAGACTCATGGGACAGAATGGAAAAGCAGGTGCAGGCGTTCTGGACCTCATCTTTTATCAAGTGTGTTGCTGATTCACAACAATTTTACCTGGCTTATAAACACTGTATGTGTGGCTACATGGGAAAAACACCGGGAAGAGAACCGACAGATGGAGCTGGAGAGACGGCTCACAGTTAAGCATGAGGGCTGCCCTTGCACAGCACCCCCATCAGGTGGATGATGGGTTTCAACTCCAACTTTAAGGGATCTGACACCCTCTCCCAGCCTGCATAGGCACCTAACACTCACATACCACACATATAATTTAAAAGAAAAAGAGATGAAAAGAGCCGACGGTGGCAAACACACGCTGTCTTTTTCTTCTTACAGGTTTGTTCTTGTTGCCACATTGTTCATGAGGCACACCTGATTTCAAACAATTCATCTCAGCTCTGGTTATCAGAGCTGGTGCAGCCCCAGATCCCCAAGTCTGGTGATTCACTTTCATCTGAGAACAGTTCACCTTTTCTATATTTAACCAGCTCCCACTGCTACCCAAAAGCAGAAGTGCTTCCCAAAGAGCAGGCCTGCTCGGAACAAACCTTCTGGCGCAGAACTTCATTTTCTTCTTGGACCTGATTGGTCCTCTGGCACTCCGCATCAAAGTTCAGGATCACAGGAACCGGTGCACAAAGTTAAAGAATAAGCCTCTGCCTGGCAAGATTTCAAAGTCCTTCCCAGCCAAACATTCAAATGTGAGACCCAGGGAACAGAGGACAGAATTGGCACTGTGGAAAGGAAAGAGTCTCTTCCCAGTCCCTGGGCCTGTTACTCTAGACCACCTGACTCCTTTGGACTCAGAGACACATGACAATCTGCCTGGCCAACTCTTGCATAAGCCATAAATCCCAAACTCAGGCATTTTCCCCAGCACCGGCAGAAAACAGCTCGTGTTCAGAAGACGCCACAATCTAAGCTTTATAGAGGCCCATGGCAACATCCAGCTGAAAGCAAAACTAGAAGCAGAATCTACCACTAGGCCTTTTCTTTCTCCAGGATGTATCTCTCCCTGGCAAAAATGTAAATGGATAGACCACTCTACAGATGGCATAGCCACACACCACCCCATGAACACCTTTGCTCCAGCTTAGGGTACTGGTCCTTCCCAGCTGCTGCCCAGAGCTCTGTTGGAAGCACAGAGTGGGTAGGGAAGCAAACAGCAGCTCCAACGTACATGACCTAGTTTGCAGGGTCATGACCTGTTTTGTACTGAAGAGATAATGAACAACAGGTTCCAGCTGCCCTGGAGGGTCCATGTGGTCATGCTAAGTTCTTTGGAAAGTCCTCAGGAAGAAGTGGAAGGAGGGGAAGAGAAAGGCTGATTCACACTTATCCACAACAGGAAGAGGGAAAAAAAAAAAAAAGCAAAGGCAGGAACCTCCATCAGAAAATGTCCCTCCCAGAGGTCGACACAACTGCAGTGGCTGGGCCTCTACCACGCCCAAATTTATCAGTGCCTCACCAGGCAGCCATAGGCTCACATCAGGTCTTGGGCCTTCAACAGCACAGTTGTAGGCAGTGAACTACAGTGATGTTTCCTCACCCTCCCATGGTCCCTCCCAAACACCTGGAAATATATTCTTAAAGCTACTCTATACTCTGTCAAGTTGAGGCACACTGAAGTCACTGTCCCAGAAGATAATCCAAACACAAGCTCAGGCTGAAAGTTCCAGCCCCAAAACTGATTTCATCTGCCACCAAACTCCAGCAAAAGCAAGCAACACCCCCACACACACTCCACCCAGAAACATGTACCATGCACAGAGAGGGTACTCTCATGCCTGGCTGCTCCTAACCCTTGAGTTGACTGACTGAGCCAGTATCAGCACACAGAAGCTGCCAACTTCCCTGTGCATGCATATCAGCTATTACTGACAGCACAGATGCAGAACTAAGAATTATGACTCCCTGGACTCGTGACAAAACAACCACTATTTGCCAAGCCCCTCACATGACACATATTAATGATCTTTGGATATTTTGTGAAAGAAATGGGTGTCCCATGAACAGTGGCCACTGATCTCAGTGTCTGGGTACCTCAGACTAGGGACATGGCCACCCAGCAGCTGAAAGGATATGCATGCACTGAAAGAGGACGCTCAGGAAGTTGTGAAGAGAAATAATGAAAGTGTCAGCCCATTGTCGAGAAAAGTAGGTAGCGAAGGTAGGGTTGGTGTCTGGGGATGGCAAGAAGGGCAGGACAAACCAATCCTTCCACTCAGCCTGGTTCTGGAGCTCCGTAGCCTGCTTTGCAAAGAACTCCTGAGCCTTGTCATTTCGGTTTGTCTGCCAAGATACAAAGGAGGTTACAAAGGAGGGGAAAGACAAGTCCATAGGTCAGGTTCTTCACTGTTCCAGAGCAGACAGCCTTTGCATACCTCCTGTCAGACCATTAACACAACAGTATCTATAAACCCCACAATATGAAGAAAATCATCGCCCTTTTCTTATTTCAAAGCTGATTTATACTGAAGTTCTGGGTTTGGAGATAGCTCAGTTGGTAGAGCATTCGTCAGGAATGCACAGAGCCCTAGGTTCAATCTCCAGCACCAAATAAAACCAGGACATGGCACACCTGTATACCTAGCACTTGAAACACCAAAACAGGAAGATCAGAAGTTCAAGGTCATCCTCAATTACATATGAAGTTTGAGGCCAGCCCAGGATACATGAGACCCACCCAGTTTCAAAATCAAAAGTAAACTGAGGTTCTAATGACAAACGCCATCCTAAAAATAATCCCTAGGTGAGGCCCAAATAATCGAAATTAGTTCCCCAAATCAGCTACATTTTGTTTTGCTTTTAGAGACAGGGTTTCTCTGTGCAGCCCTGGATGTCCTAGAATTCACTCTGCAGCTGAGACTGGCCTTGAACTCAGAGATTCACCTGCCTCTGCCTCCCAAGTGCTGGAAAAGAAGGTAGGTGTGCACCCCCACTGCCAGCTCCAGCTTTATATATATTTTATACATAAAATATATACATTTTATAGTCTTTTAAAATGCTACACAAGTTTACATGCTTAAAACCAAAGGGACATCGAATTGCAGAAAGCAAATCAGATGATCTCTACAGTTCATAATACACGGGGGATGGGGAAACAGTCAAAACAAGAAGTACCTGGATGGTGTAGACAAGATAAAAGCGGAACAGGCTGGTTTTCAGTTTGTTGATGGTGGGTCGATATATGTCCTCCAAGCGGCTGAAGAGCCTGCGTTCCAGGTAGCTCCAATAATCCCGAAGAGCAGCCAAGTCATATACCTGCATCAACTGTTGCAACTGGTCCACAATCTTGTCAACCTGGGGAGAGACAGCATCATTGGAGGTGGCCAAAGACAGAAGGAAATTCTCACCTCGCTATACATAATATAGTTTCATCTTCTTCCTATGGCTCCCAGATGCAAAAACATGTAATTCAGTTGATATGTTAACGCAATAGTTTCTTTTTCTTTTTTTCTTTTTCTTTTTTTTTTTCTGATTTTTCCAGACAGGGCTTCTCTGTATAGTCCTGGCTGTCCTAGAACTCACTCTGTAGACTAGGCTGGCTTCGAACTCAGAAATCTGCCTGCCTCTGCCTCCCAAGTGCTGGGATTAAAGGCGTACGCCACCACTGCCATAAATATGCTAGGCATGGTGGCATGCACTTGTTGTTGTGTTTTGTTTTGTTTCACAATAGTTTTCAAATTATTTTCTCATGATAGATATTAGGGCTTGATGCTCTGGCAAGCTTGGAAATTCCATAAGGCATGAGCTTTGGCTCCACGTGTTGAGTCTCCTTGACCAACCTGGCAATGTCACTTCAACAGCAGTCTTGATTGCCTCACATGGTAAAATTAAGTAAGAGCCAATGAGCCAGAGACAATTGCCAGGGTCCTTGTCCCAGCTCCACAGTTTCTAGATTCCAAGAAACACAGTGATTACTGGCTCCTGCAGGTCATCAGAGTCCCAACCGAGCCCTCAGTGGCGGCTCCCTTCAGCCAAAGACAATCACACCCAGACAGTGTTTCGAATACCTATGTCTATCCAACAGGACACTGCTGTCTGGAGCAGGGAAATGCTTTGCTTTGCCACCAAGCAACCAATAAATTCGCAAGGTAGGAACCAATATCCTAACTTCCTTCTGATGCTCCAACAACTACCTCACCACTTCCCTCAATCCATCTGCCCAAGACCAATTTAACTCTGTATGTGCAAATATACAAAGCATAAGCAAAGAAATTCCAAGCACCTCTCAATGGAAACTAGTATCAGAGAAGCTTGTGCTTCAAAGCATGCAAAAGGAAATCTGTCAATGATTCCCTGATAATGCCATTCTTACAACCCACTCCCCAGACCTGAACCCGGCATTCTGGGTGCAGCCCCCTTTGCTCCCGCTGCTATAGAGAGACAATATTTGAATACTTCTTCCATCAAAATTCAGCCTTGTGCTCAACCATGGCTCTTAAAGCGTTGTAACCACGCCGGCCAACCACTGGCCAGCACCTGCTGAGAGGCTGAAATCGAGTAAAGCCCTGGACCAGGAGTCAGGGACCTGAGTCTCGATGCTCCTGACTCACTCACTGACCAACTTCGGGCAAGTCATGACCATCTCCCGCCCTCAGTTCCTCCTATGTCAAGCGAGGGCCAGACTGGAGACGTCTTCAGTCCCCTACCACGCAGTGACAGCGCCGCCCTCGCCCCGGAGGGCAGTGTTGGAGCCAGAGGCCCGCCCCCCGAGCCGCCTCCACCGCCCCTGTCGGCTCCTCACCCGGAACCCCTTCTCTTTGTCCGCCTTGATCTCGGCATCCAGCTGCCGCAGTGTGTGCGTGAAGCCACGGAAGAGCAAGTACTCCCGGACCAGCTCGTCTGTGCGTTCCACCGCCTCCGCCATCGCTGCGCGCGCGCGCCGCAAAAGACCCAAGCGGCTCAGGGCAGAGGGGCGGAGCTTGGCGCGACGGGGCGGAGCCTAGCTCGGGCGCCTTGTACGTCACGCCACGCCCAACCTACCAAGCGTACGCCCCGCCCCGCAGGCGCCCCGCCCATCTACCCCTGTGGCCCCGCCCCTCATTCGCAGCCAGGTCCCTGCGGTCTCAGCTTGCTGAAGTTTTCTGGTGATTCAGAGTGAGTGTCACCTGAGTTGCTAACACTGCTGCCTCCGTCCAAGTAAAGTAAAGCTGGACCTTGTGAACTTTCCAGATAGTCACAGGGCGAGGAGGGAGTGATGTTCCAACTTATTGACATGACACTACAGAATCTTTTGTCCTCTGCCCTCCTCTTACGAACAGAGGAAACTGGAGCCCCAACAGGTAAAGTAGCCAGTGTGAAGTCAACTCACAAAAGCCAGGCTTGGATTTGTGTGTGTGTGTGTGTGTGTGTGTGTGTGTGTGTGCCAGGGCCTCACGCACGCTAGGCAAGCATCTACCGCCGAGCTGTTGGGTTTTGTCACAGTCTCAATAAATTGCTCACACAGGTCTTAAACTTGCAATAAAAAATCCCCACCACCAGTCCTGTCTAGCCCTGAGTTCCTGAGTAGGAAGAGTAAACTATACCAACCAAGATGTACCACTTACAGAAAAAAGACAAGTTTCAGAAGGATGTGGCCTGTGGTCCCAGTTTCTTGTTTGTTTTTCTTTTTTTTCAATTAATTGTGCTTTTGTGAACAGTTTTTAAACTTTGGAAAATTGTAAAACAACCTACATTTGTTTTCTCTGAAGGACTTTCAGTTCCTTTTTCCTTCTTTTTTTTTTTCTTGTTTAGAAAATTATTTGAAGTTTTTACAAAGCATACACATTTTGCCTTATTTCTTCATCTTTGAGATAACAATGATAATGCCTGCCTTGCAGCATCATAATGAAGATTTGATAAGATAGTCATGAAGACCAGGCATGATGCTATATACTCTGGAGGCAGACCCAGGCAGGTCTTTGTGAGTTCAAGGCCAGCCTTTCTTAACTTAAAAAAAAAAAGTAACAAAATGATCAAATTATTTGTGTGTATATATACACATGGGTGTGGATATCTATGCTTATGTGGGGGCCCAAAGAGAGAGCATTGCGTGTCTTCTTTATTCTCCCCCTATTCCTTTAGAGGAAGGGCCTCTCCCTAGAACTGGGGATCCCATTTTCATGGCTAGGCTGGAAGCTAGCTTGTTACATTGGTGCTAGGACCCAGACTCTGGTCTTCATGATTATGGAGCAAGCAGTCTTAAATATTGTGCCATCTCTCCAGCCTCAAGATTATATTGTGTGTGTATATATATATATATATATATATATATATATAAAATTATTTATATATAATTATAATACATTTATTTTTATTATACTTATATGTAACATAAATTTTTATATAGTGTATATTTTATTTATTTAACATATTTATATATAGTATATAAATATAAAAATTTACTTACATATTATATAAATATAAAATATTTTTTCGTATTTTTACATATTTATATTTTATAAAATGCAAAGCAGTCTCTCTGTTCATGTTCTCGTGTTCTCATGTTCAATCTGGAATGCCTTCAGGAACTCACACTAGCTGTCTTTTCTCCTTCCAGTCTTTGTTCAGATGTCATGTCTCAGGTTTTCATCTGTTTTCCTAACAAAATGTCATGAACTGGGTGGCTTTGAAAAGACAGAAACTTAGTTCTCTTAGTTCTGGTGCCCAGAAAGTTAAAAATCAAGGCTCGGCTATAGCAGAGGTTTTAGGATCAAAGACAGCGTCCCTGTAGCTCTGTCAAGCTAAGTTCAGTCCTCTATGGAATAATAATAATAATAATAATAATAATAATAATAACAATAATAGGCAGAGAAAGGAGATTTGTTCAACGTGGCCATCTTGAAAAGAGGAATAAATTTTTCTAAAGATCCAGTGACCCAGAGGTCTTTGCTGTCTTCAGGTTTAAGTAGAAAGCAAGAAGTATGTATAGGTAAGCATTCCTGGTCAATTGTGGTCCTGCCCATCATTGGCCCTCAGGCCTCACCTCCAGCCTTTTCCTGTAAGTATTGTAAGTTGTCAGAAATGAGTGAACTCTCTTCCTAGGAGATAACTTCCTCTTCTGACTGGCACCAGATCTCAACCTTTCCCTTCCCACAGCATGAGATTCCCAGGGAAATTCCAGCTCCTTGGGAACCGTTGTGTCAATAGTCTGATAGCAAAGGAAGAGACACACAGGAGTGTCCCTCTTTCAGATATATATTCCTTACTGTACCAGGGCAGTCACACCAGTAGATTCTTAAAATCCTCACCTCCCAACACCTTCACACTGGGGACTAGGTTTCAATTTACAACGTTCAGACCACAGTGGTCAGCTTCTTAGAGAGGCTTCTCTGGCTGCCCTCTACAAAACAGCATTGACCTTACTGCTTGTATTCTTATCCTCCTTGCCTACATGTGTGTTTCTACCTAGTAGTCGTGACCATCTTAAAAATCAGTGTTTTCATCATTTAATGACTTGTCTGTCTCTCCCGCCTTTAAAACGTACACTTGATAGATGGGAAGAGAGATTATCATCCGTCTTACTTACCACTATATCTTCAGAGCACAAAATAAATTTGGCCCATGGCCCATACGCAATAAACTGTTACTGCGGGCAATGTCAGTTAGGGCCCAGCCACCTTCAGGCAAGCCCATTCTTGGAGAAGAACTGAGGAAGCAGAGAGATACAGTCTCCGATGGAAACAAAACCAAGGAGGTGTGAGCAGACAGCATGGGACCCAGAACATGGTCCTGCTACCTGCTCCTCTCCATGGAAGCATCTGATATCACCTTTATACTGATGCCCACCAAATATCCCTTCCAGCCCAGGCTTCTCTCCTGAGCTCCTTCCTACATGGTATCCCAGGGACAGTTCCACGTGTCTATCCCATAGGTGTCTCTAACCGAAACGCACACACTCAGCTCCAACGCATGGATGGAGACTGTAAGTTCAAACCCGTGACTGAAGCTATAGATGAGAAAACACAGAATGCAATAATCCTATGATGATTTGACCCAGAGAAGGAAGACATCTATCTTTAACATTACAAACCAGTACACACCGGGTAGAAAGATGATGACTCAGCAGTTAAGAGCACTGGCTGCCCTTGCAGGGGACCCAAGGTCAACTTCAAATATCCACATATTATCTGTAACTTTGGTCTCAGAGGTTCCAATGACTTCTTATGGACTCAGTGGGCACCAGGCACACACACACACAGTGCACACACATATGTGCAGGCATTCATGTACATAAAATAAAAATAAATACATCTTTAAAATAAAACTCTACACAAATGTTTATTCAGCATAACCAAAAAAACTAGACATACTCTAGACGTCCTTTGGCAACATGGTTTGTTCATAGGGTATCTTTGAAAATGTGAAACTTAGACATAAAGAAAAAGAATCCCTGGTTAATGGTTGAGTGACATGAGAAGCCAGGGGAGTCCTATCATGAAAGGGGCAATGCAAGGGATTCATATTGGTGGAACTGGTCCGCACCGTGGCTGGTTGCAGATGCACATGTGTGTGAAGAAAACATGCCGACACATACAGATCTCACTAAGACCATTAACTTAAACATATCAACATCACGACTATGCTATTGTGTTTTATTTTTACAAGATGTTACCAGCAAGGAAAACCAAATAAAGATTACGTAGGTCTTTCTGGATTGTTCTTTGGGGTTGCATATTAATAGTTATCCTAAAACAATAAATTTAAGCTTAGGCATGTTTGTATGTGTGTTCAAGCATTCACAGGTGCACCTGTGTGTAAGGGTCAGAGGTCAATGTCAAGTGTCTTCCTCAATTGCTTCTTCGCCTCATTTTTTTTTTTTTTTTGAGACAGGGTCTCTCCATGAACCTGGAGCTCGCCAATTGGCTAGACTGGTTAGTCAATAAGCCGCAGGTATCCTGCCTCCACTTCCTCGGTGCTGGGATTGCAAGCATGTAGCATCACACCTTGCTTTTCCTCAGCTGTTTGTACAGCGAGCACTTCACTAACCGACCCACTGCCCCATCACCATTGAAAGTGCGGATTCTAGCTGCAATCCCATGACTTTAGGTGATATTTTTATACTCTGTATATGAACACACATAAAAATATTAGCAATCATTGGTTGCAGGTAAAAGACACATTTGTGGGTGTACCTGAATTTTTATATTTTCTAATATTGTCCAAATTTCTTACTACAAATATATATTTAGCTTGATTTATAACTGTAATGAATGAAATATTTTTTGAAGATTTATGTAGTTATTTTACATATGTGAGTACACTGTCACTGTCCTAAGACACACCAGAAGAGGACATCCCGTTACAGATGGTTGTGAGCCACCATGTGGTTGCTGGGAATTGAACTCAGGACCTCTGGAAGAGGAGTCAGTGCTCTTAACTGCTGAGCCATCTCTCCAGCCCATGAATGAAATATTTAATAGCATCTTCATTTCCTATAACAGCTCTACCTCTGTTTTTCTTTCTTTCTTGAAACAGGGTCTCACTATGTGGCTCGGGCTGGCCCAGAACTCCATACATAAAAAAAAAAAAAAAAAAGCCAGTTCTTGAACTTGCAATGATCCTCCTGCCTCTGCCTCCTGAATGCTGGGACTACAGATGTACAGCATCATGCCTGACTATAACAGCCATCTCTTCGTGCTAGCTCATTCAAAGTTCATAACTAATCCCCTCATTTTTTACACATAAATAGCTGATGAACTAAAACTTTCCTTTTTTCTGTGTATGCCTCTGTATTTATTTAAGGTGGTATGACTTTCCTTTTTTTCCTGTGTATGCCTCTGTATTTATTTAAGGTGGCATGACTTTCCTTTTTTTCTGTGTATGCCTCTGTATTTATTTAAGGTGGCATGACTTTCCTTTTTTTTTCTGTGTATGCCTCTGTATTTATTTAAGGTGGTATGGAAAATTGAACAAGAAGCTTCATGCACACCAGGCAAGGGCTCTATTGCCAACCTATGGTCCCCAAGCCTCATGCTGGAACCTGCTGGGAACCTCCCTCTGGTTGCTACTAACACAGAAAACAAAGCACTTTCTTTCAGATCACAAACTGTTATCACAACTTCCTGAGAAGCGGTCAGGTCAGAATAGGAATCTGCCACCTCCTAATTACCATGCCTTCCACCCCTAAGGCAGGGAATCACCGTTTGCAGAGGGCAGCAAGCAGCAAGCCGTCAATAAAGTTGGTAGGCTAGCCTTGGAATCTATGAGTTTATGAGCCTATAAAATGCATCATTTTCACTACAGAAACAATTTGCATCTCCTAAGTTAGTAGGTAGTGAGGCCTTTGCAAGAGCCAACTGTGGGAGCACATGGGGGAACCAAGCCTAGCTCCAGCCTCTGCAAGACCCTGGGCAGAAGTGTCCCACCCTGTCCCTTCCCACTCCTTCTCCAGGAATCCCTCTTCTATGTCCTGGTTCTGCTCTTCACACTCCACCCCACTGTGTCAAGAGCTTCTCCTTGGGAAATTTTCTGTCCCCTTGTATCAGGATCTGGGACAGTGGCCTCTATCTAGTGAATTCCACTGTCCCATGAAGAAGGCATGTAAACGAGTTACCCATCCTCCAAATTTCCAGCTTGCTCTGCACCTTCAGGACCTCCCTCTGCAGCTAGCTAATTGCCAGTTTAAAAAAAAAAAAAAAAAAA
>NW_021604631.1:2286759-2289849 GCF_004785775.1 Grammomys surdaster
TGGGGGGGGGGGTCATCTGTGACTCCTAGAGTGTGTGTGATGGTCACCTGCCACTCCTAGAGTGTGGGGGGGGTCACCTGAGACTCCTAGAGGATTGTGGGGGTTACTCATGACTACTAGAGGATCTGTGAGTCGCCCACGACTCCTAGAGGATGTGTGGGTCACTTGCGACTCCTAGAGGATGTGTGTGGGAGTAACCAGTGACTCCTACAGGATGCGTGGGTGTGTGCTTTGACTTAATAGATGAGAGATTACAAAAATATGACCATGACAGTTTGAGCTGTCACAAAATGCCCCTAAATGTACAGTGAAGCCGCCATTTTGCTATATTCTACTGAAAAACTGCTTGGCAAGTCAATCACACTGGTTTAAGTTTTTGAAGGGAAATATGTTAGCACCTAGGCCTTCCTGAAGGGCCTTGATGTTTTCTTTAGTGCCAGTTTTCCTGCAGGAAGATGGGCTTTGAACCCAGCAACGTTATTGTCATTGAACTTCAGCCCCAGAATTCCTTAAGATGTGATGAGCTTGTACCCCACTCTCCTGTCGGCATGCAAACAGCTTGTGTCACTTGCTCTTACTCAGGAGAGTCACAGATCCCTGAGAACATTTAGCTTGCAGTCTAGTTAAGGACATTTTACCTCCTGGTTACAGGTAGAGAAATTAAGATCTAGGGAGTTCCTTGGCCCATTCTGGTCATATGCTCACTAAATGAGGTAGCATTGTGGCTCAGGCTTTAAGCTCACCCATAAGCTGGCCTGTCGCTCCCTACGTAGCACACCTATGTGTTGTATCATCTCTGAAACACGTTACGCCATCCACCACTTGGATTTCTCTTTTCTTTCTTTTTTCTATCTTTTATTTTCGGTAGTCTTGATATACTAGGTAATCCATACTGCCTGTAATTCATTTTTTAATTGTTTTTTTAGGTGATCATTCAAAATGATGAGTTCATGGCATGTTTATGTTGTCATTGCTTTGTTTGCTTTTTTTCTTGTTTTCGTTGTTAGTTGGTTTTATTTTTCTGTTTTTTATTGTTTTTTTTTTTTTTTGAGGTGATTGGTTTTGGTTGTGGTTTTTCGGGGGTGATTTTTTTTTTTTTTTTTGGTTGTTGGTTTGTTTTCGTTTTCCCTTGGGCTCTTTTCTGTTTGTTTGTTCTTTGTTTTTGAGAGAGGCTGTTTATGTGCTTATTTGAGGTGCTCTCAAGTCACCTCAGTCTTGAGTTTGCTGTGTAGCTAAAGATGACCTTGAACTTTTGCTATTCTGCTTCTCAAGCGCCACCCACCTGGTTGTATGTTTCTGTGGTGTTTGAGATTGAGGCCAGTGCTTTCTACATGCTAGGCAAGCAGTCTACCAGCTGATCTAAGTAGTCAACCCAAGTTTGGGAATTTTTGAAACAGAATCTCACTGTTTTGTTTTGTTTTGTTTTTTTCGAGACAGGGTTTCTCTGTATAGCCCTGGCTGTCTTGGAACTCACTCTGTAGACCAGGCTGGCCTTGAACTCAGAAATCCGCCTGCCTCTGCCTCCCAAGTGCTGGGATTAAAGGCGTGCGTCACCACCGCCCAGCCAGAATCTCACTTCTTAGCCTAGACTGGCCTGGAATTCTTGGCAATCTTTCTGCCTCTGCCTACCAATTACAGGGATTGCAGCTGTGAGCCAATATTCTCTCTCAGAAAAAAAAGACATTTTCAGTTAGACATAGTAATACAACTCTCTAATCCTACTACTTGGGAGGCCAAATGGGAAGATCCTGAGTTTGAGGATAGCCCAAGCTACAATCTTGAGATTCTACCTCAAAAACAAAACAACCACCACCATAACAACAAGAGCAGTATTTTCCGTCAAACCTGTATCTCCATCCTGAGTTCCCTACATCCTGGGTCATCTCAGTGTGTACACTCAGTCCTCTGGCCATCCCCCATTTCCCAAGTGAGCATGGGACTTTACCGTCCCCATATCATCTCTACTTTTCTCAGGCAGCAAATGTATGGTATTGGTTCTCGTGGCTCTTTAAACATCTCTAACTGGTCGCCTCTCACTGTGAATCCTGCTAAGAACCAAATTGGTGAAACAGCGAATGCCTGGAACACAATCTGTTCTGTATAGTTAGAGAAAGCTAAAATGCTGATTCTTCTCCCACTCCATGTTTTCCTTTGAACCCTTATTGCTCTTGCCTAAGTCAATCATTACTGCTCTTCCTTCCAACCCTGGGGAGATCTTTGTCTTAGCAGCCCAGTCAGTAGGGTTCTTTGATTTAGTCTGGAAAAGCCAACGCAGAAAGGGGTGTTGGAGGGAACCACATCTACCTGCAGGGTACCACCAATGCCTGTGAGACTGAACCTCACCGAGGCTCTTGTGGACCCACTGGGAAAATGAGATTAAGTTGGAAGCCAGTGTGGCAAGCTTCTTGGATAAATTAATGTGGGCCTGGAAAACCAAGCCAGCTCACGGAAGGCAGTGGTGGCCCACGCCTTTCATCCTGATGCTAGGGAAGCTGAGGCAGATATATCCCTGAATTTGAGGCCAGCCGAAGCAAAGCAAAACAAACGGAGAACAAGCCAGCTCTAGATGGGTAGACACCAGGGCTGAGGACAGATAAGGGTGATGTTCTAGGTGACAAAAAAATATGACAGTAGGCTGCAACGTGGGAGTCAGTGGGCAGAATAGGGAACATTCAGAAAGGGATGGGTGTGCAGGCCTGAAATTCCAGCACTCTGGAAGCTGAGTCAGCCTGGACTACTCAGCAGAATCATTGGTCTGGGGTAGGGGTAAGAGGAACTGGCCTTCAGAAAATTCTAGAGTTTTTATGAGTATTTAAAGCTGATTTGTTATTCCTAGTGTTGGAGTCCCAGGCTATACAGACCTTCTACAGACCTGACTCCTTAAGCTGCTGAGGGCAGATTTCTTCATACACCTTAATCTGCAATCTTTTAACCTTTTAAAAGAAAGGATTTTAAGGTTTGTCCTGTTGTGACATTTTAGGCACAGCCAGGAAGTGCTCTATCATCAAGCTACACCCCTAACTAGAATATTCTAACGTTTAGTTATATATATATATATATATATATATATATATATATATATATATATAT
>NW_021604631.1:2289859-2317928 GCF_004785775.1 Grammomys surdaster
TATATATATATATATATATATATATATATATATATATATATATATATTTGTAGACATGAGTGGGGCAGTAAGTGCAAGTGTGTGTCTATTAGTGACCCTAGAACCAAGAGGTTTGGATGCCCCTGGAGCTGGAGTTAGAGGAGGTTATAGGCTGCCTAACAAGAATGCTGGGACTTGAACTTAGGTCCTTTGCAAGAGCAGCAAGCACTCTTAACCTGTGAGCCAACTCTCCAGCCCCTAAAACAGTTTGATTTTTTTTTTAACTTCACTTCTTAGTTGGTAGGCACAGACACACTCTTGTAATGCCAGCATTCAGGAGGGTTTGGTGAGAAGATCTTGAGTTCATGGCTGTCTTAGGCTAGGTAGTAAGAACCTATCATACACATACACAATCACTTATGGATCTTAAGTTTACACTATACTAGGTTCCCCTTATACTGTATGCTGGGTCACCCATTCCTAGCACAGCACTAACTTGAGTCCTGCCTTCCCTTTTCCCATCCCAAGGAGGTTTCTGTGGTATTTTTCCGGGGTGGGGCCTCTCCACACAATCACAGTTGCTATTGACATGGGTCCAAGTGCATCACTGTTCAGTCCGGGGAGTAGGGGTCCAAGTACATTACTGTCAGTCTGGGAGGCAGAGAGAGCAAGATCTACTCATAATGCAAGCTTTACAATCTGAGCTCTGCCCTGGGATCCTGAAAAGGTGAGCCCTGGGATCCTGAAAAGGTGAAAGGAGAGAATTCGTTCTGTATGGTTGTCCCCTGACATTCACACGTGTGGATCCCAACACAAATTAATAATGCTGAAAAAACATTCAGTCTGGCCTCATGTGCTGGTATATACCTTTAGTTCCAGCACTTCAATAGCAGGGACGGATGACTTCTGTGAGTTCAAGACCAGCTAGATCTATATAGGGAGTTCCAAACCAGGCCTCTAAAGGTTTGGTCAGAAAAATATAGACCTAGACCCCTGTCAGGGCCAACAGAAAATCCAGGTCAGTAATAATAATAATTAGGAGAGACTATCTTTGGAGAGTTGCAGAAGATCGTTGCTGGTGATGACTAGGGGGCAGCATGGCGGAGGCCACTGAAAATCACTCAGCTGTCCTTTGCCATCTGCCAGGCTCCTTCTTCCTCCTCCTCAGGCAGAGTGAGAGGTCCCTCTCCTAGCTTCCCGGGAGAAGTTAAGGCTGACAGAAGGAGATCAAGGTTACAATGCCAGGTAGCCGGTGGGGATGCTCTGGTATCTGTCTCACTCCTTAAGCTGGGCAGTGAAGACTGAGAACCACAGCAAGCGCAAGTAATGAGAAAGTCTCCCCCCTGTGGTGGAGGCAAGAACTGCACATTTCTCCTAGGCTCCCACAGTCATACAGAAGTTTTCTTGGGCACCGGCATTGGGAAAGCTTCAGATTCCCTACAAGTCAAGAGGGTTTGGGTACAGTCTTTCATGACTCACCAGACAATTGGAAATCCTGGGAAGATTCAACTACCAGTAACTTTCCATTCATCTGTGCAGGGTCTCCTATTAGCTGTTGTTTTAGAGTAGACTCTTTTCTGACACTAAGGCAATGTCACAGACCGGGTGACCAATTGCCTCTTAAAGGTCATACCTCTGGTTACAATTGCAACTGAATTTGCCTGAGTTTATCAATCCAATCTGTCCCTCCAAGTAACTGATATACGCTAAAGTTCATCAGTGTCATGAATCCCCCTGTACTGAAGCGCTGAACTCAGGGGAGAGTGGACCCTGCAGAACCTAGCATCCAATACTGAGTACAGCTGCACAGATGAGAAGAAGATGCAGCACTTCTGCTCCAAGAGCCGTGGGGAGGAGCTCTATGTGTAAGGGGTAGTTCTCAAGTAAGAAGCCTTTAAGCCTTGCCCCTGTTAAAGCTTCTATACCAGGGATTGGGATGGGGTGGGAAGATAGCTCATTGGTAGGATGCTTACCTAGATTCCCGAAGCCCTGGATTCTATCCTCAGTACTGATAACACTGGGCTATGGTACACACCTGGAATCTCAGTACTTGGGAGGTAGAGGCAAGGGGATCAGCCTGGATTGTGTGGAGCCTCTTGAAAAAAAAAAAGAAGAAAAAGAAAGGGAAAAAAAACCTTATATAGTCTCAGATTCATCTCACGAAAAGGAAGGACTCCTACTTTGTAAAGTCATCTATGGCAAATGTCAATATAATGGTCATCTTTACAAAGTAGCAGAAGCAAGACAAGGCAAAGCAATGCCTGCTCCCCAATGAAGTTCCGTGTATCTGCTTGCTTTCATAGGCAGTAGCATATCTGTGGCTCTTCTTTCACTCTGAGGTATAATACATGCACGGGAAAGTCCACAGCTCCACAGTGGACATCTTGATACCATTTGTAACTGCTTCCTATACCTAAGAAGGGCCATTCATAAGGTTAGAAAGATCACACAGTGTGGAACCCAAGCCTGTTCAGCTTTAAACAGATTAGGAAGGACAAGCTCTCAAGGTCCTGGTTCAACCTTGGCTGTTGAATGTCTAGCGAGTCCCTGTAATGTGCTGGAATCTTGCTGGGGTAAGCCCCAGTGCCCCTCAACTGGAATACCACTGTAAATGCTTTGTAATTTTAGGAACCAAGCTTCATAGGAGATTTGGGGTCACCTGTGGTTTATCGTGGGTCTTGTTGGTTATATTCACCGCCTTGTGAGCTCCGTCCTTTCTGTCTGCATTAGAGATAATGTATCTCTATTATGCAAGGCTAAAGGGGGTATATTATATTGTAGATTATAATGGCCACCCCTGGAGAAGGCAACCAGCCCAATGATGATGGGGCACCCCAGCCAGTGGCACAGCTGCAGCAGCTTGAGCCTCGGGTGGCCCGCAGACGACTGTCCCAGGCCCGCCATCGAGCCACTCTGGTAGGGCTCTTCAACTACCTAAGGAAGACAGTTTACTCCCAATCTGATATCACAGCCTCAAAGGTACAGGGACATGGGGATGGTAAAACATTTCTCCACATGGTGGGACTGTAAAGTAAGGACTGGCCTAGAGCTACCAGCCCTGCTGCCCATAGGCAAACTGTCAAAGCCAAGTTTCTCTACCAGCAGCCAAGCAGCTTGACCTGAGAAGGGAAATTATGGGTTGGAGAGAGACCATGTGGTTACTTGGTAGGCAACAGTCATCCCCCAACAGATGCCCTGGGACCCTGTGGATCTATCTATACACATGCGTGTGCATGAGCACAAGCACACACACACACCAGAAACACATGTACAATACTAGAAGAGAATACACACTGGCACTCATGTGCAGGCTCAGTATACATGTATCTCGAGGCATTTATCTTTTCCTACTCTTTTTTATTTTTATCGATGCTGATGTTTGAGGCAGTTTCCATGTAGCCCAGGCTGGTCTAAAACTTTCCAGAGACTAGACCATCCTCAAAATCCCACCCTCCTGCCTTTGCCGCCCCAGTGCTAGAATGATGTTAATCCTACCGAACGAGAGGAAAGACCATTACCCCAAATTCTTTGGTCAAATTAAGCAAGCTTTATTTTCTATCAATTACGGCTATCTCCCCCAATGTGAAGTTTGGAAATACAGCATCAGGCACAGGAAAGGGAGGGTAGGGTTTATATAGTCAAGACCGGGGATGGGGGGTGTGGGGGGCATGTTCAAAGGTTGGGGAGTTTCCAGAAGAATTTTGATTACATAGGAACTTGGCAGAACAGCTTAAAATTCTTTGGCAGAACACTTTATCGGAGGATAATCAAGGTGTGAGTGCAACTCCATAGGGCGGGGAACATCAAATTTCAGAAACAGGTTAAAGCATAGTCAAGTTGAATTTTGCTGGAAACAGAAAGGAACTTGTTCTAACCTCATAACAAAATAGCTTCCTTCCTTAAGATGTAGTCAGGCTGGTCTATCAGATGACAGGTGTGTGCACCACCCAGCTCTTCTCGGTTATCTTCTTCAGCTGCTATTTAACAATTAATTAATTAATTAATTAATTAATGTCCAGAGACTGGAGAAAGGCCTGGTAGGTGGGGTGCTGGTAGAAGAAATCAAGTTTGTAATGGTGAGAGCATTACAAGTGGCCACAGTGGAGAGTCCCCGTATTTCCTCACATCTAGAAGGTAGAGAGAGGGGGAGGGGAGACACTTGCCCTCTGGTAGAAAGCAAGGCCCAAAAGTTCCCACTCCAAGCCTGACTCTTTCCTCATCTCCCTGTCTGAACTCTTTGTACCTGGGAACCCACTCCCAGCTGGTTGGCTTCCTTCTGGGGATAGCACCTTCAACAAAGCAACAATCATAACCTTTTAAAGCTTTCTGTTACTAGAATTCCCAGAGGATTTCCAGTTTGGGTTGGGGTAGGAAGACACCATAAAAGAGCTCCTGAGTAGGCCCAAGCCTCTGTGGAAATTTTAAAAGGTAGCTCCTGACCACTTGGTATAGGGCTCCAACTGGTACCTGTACTGTTTTCAGTGCAGGAATTCCCCCACAGATCCCCCACCTGCCCTTGGGAAAGGGTGAAGGGCTGGTGAGTAGTGAAGGAAAAGCAAGTTTAGGATTTTGGGGAGAAAGAGTGGGGTCTCTGCTGAGAAGCAGAGCTTTCCCAGGGCATAGCCATGTTCCACATGAATAAAGAGGTACTTGCTTCTGAGGGGGCCTAAAACCCTAAAGTCCCTGTCTTTAGGCATTTTAGTCCATCAATGACTAATGGAGATGTGTGTACATTCTAGAAGGACAGTCAAGCAGAAAACAGGCACCCATGGCCTTGCTGTGAGGCGTGCAGCTAAAAATTTGGAGGAAAACCATATGCACCCTCCTCCATGTACCCCCTCTTCCCCAAATTTTGGCTTCATGCTTTGGTAGGTAAGAACATGGCTCTTGACTAGTCTCAGTTAAATGAGAGGCAAGTTACTTCTGGCCTTCCTTCAGTTGCCACATCTGTGAAACAAGGGAATACTCAATGGCTTCCTCACAGGTCATGACTCAAAGGAAAAGTCCAACATGGCCGTCGGACATCATCCTGTTGTTTCCCAGTATACTCTGCTGTTCATTGCTTGCACCTCTGTCCACATCCTTCTCATGTTACAGACCAGAAAAAGCGAGGCTCTGAGAAGTTAAATCGTCTGTGCTGAGTGGTACAGCCACAAGTGCTGGGAACCCAGCTACCCGCTGTTTTCTCTCTTTTCTTGGTTATTGGAAGGACAGCCTGGGATTCTACATGGAAAAAAGTTGCTCTATGAGGCTGATCAGTGGCAGGGTTTTCTTAGTTCTCCGCAGCTGCCATAATAAGACGGCAAACATAGGTAGGGTACCTAAAACAACAGCAGTTAATTGACAAGGTCGGGGTCTGGTCCCACTGACAGCCTCAGAGGAGAACCTTTTATGCCTCTGCTAGCTTCTCGAACCCTCCACCCATCCCTGCCATCCCTTGGCTTACAGTGGCACCACTCCAGCCACCATCCATGTCTGCCTGCCTTCATGTTATCTTCTCCCTAGGTCTCCCTGTTCTGTGTCTGTCCACATTTCTCCTTCTCATAAGGACATCAATTATATTGAACTGGGGACCAGCCCAAGGGCTCTATTTTAATATGATTACCCTACCCCAAAATAAATAAGTAAACAAATAAACAAACAAATGAATAAATAAATAAAAGGCAGGAGGAAAAGCCCAGCAGGAAAAGGTGCTGGCTATCAAGACTGATGGCCTAAGTTCAATCCCCAGAACCCACATGGTGGAAGTGACCCCTGACAGTTGTCCTATGGCCTCTAAAGGGTCATTGTGGTATTCTCCCATCAAACAGTAAATGGTTAGAAAATAGACATGAAATTATATGAAAAATTATTCTAGGAAAAAATCAACATTAATGTCTATAGCTTCCCTGATGCAGTAGGGACATAAGGAGACATGGGGAAGGGTGTACCTTAGGTGGTAGGGTGCCTACCTAGCAGACACGAAGCCCTGGGATCCATCTCCAGCACTGTAAAACCTGGAATGGTGGTGCACATCTGTACAGTCAGCACTCTGGAAGAACCAGAGGCTCGAGGTCATTCCTGGATACCCAGTATGTTCGAGTTTACCCTGGGCTACATGAGAGAGAGACCTGGCCTCAAAGAAAGAGAGGAAAAGAGTGCAGGGGGAGAGCTGAGAGGTCCTGCTGAGTCAAGGCAGGGCACTGGCTCTGGACCACAATGCCAGCATCGCAGACTGATACACCTGCTAACACAAAACACCCTATCCTGAGAAACTCATAAGCCACAGAAATGCATTACTACTCACATCTCTAGAGGCTAAACTGTCTAAGTTCAAGGTGCCAGCAGATTTAGTGTCTGGTGGAGGCTAGCATGTCTGTTTCATATAGAGTTGCAATCTAGCCATGTCCTCATGTGGAAGAGTGCACAAGCTTCCTTGAGCCTCTTTATTTTTTTTTTTTTTTGGTTTTGAGCCTCTTTTTCTTAGGGTATTAGTCCCATAGATGCAGTGGCTGCTCTCATGACAATTGCCTCCCCAAAGACCCTACCTTTGAATTTCTTCGAGTGAGGGTTAGGTTCACTGTATGTAACACAAAGAGCATAAACATTTAGAGCAGAGTAACCAGAGCATCATCTTGCCGTCCTAAGAACAGCCAAGGTTCCTAGCCCTTGCATTCCAAATCAAGGACAGTGAGGAATATAGGATGAAGGGTGGGAAGGAAGGGGAAAAAATCTGAATTCAAATCCACAGAACATTTGCTATTTTTAGATATGTTTAGATCACATAAAATATTTTAATTATTTTCTTCTTTTTTGTTTTAAACAGGGTCTCACGTATCCCAGGTTGACCTTGAACTCAATATGCAACTGACACTGAATTCCTGAGATCCTTCTGCCTCTACCTACTGAGTTCTGGGATTATAGACAGATGCCAACATACCCAGCTACACAGAGTATATGAGTTCAGCAAATAAACATTTTGAGAAAAAGATACTGAGCTGCACATGGTCACAACTTGAGCAGAAGTCTAGTGGGTCTTTATGTGAGGCTGAGGTTGACATTCAGTCTGCTGAGTCCCCTTGTCACAGTGTCCCACCTGCAAGCAGCCTATGCAGACATCAGTGACCCTACATCAGCTGTGGTTGTTTTCTCAACACATCTTATTCCCGAACACTTTGGTATTTCAGTGACCATCCATCTATAGAATGCCAACATGTCTCCATACCTTCTGTACCCTGGGACAAACTTCCTATCCATTCCATAGACAAGACCAAAGATGGGACTTGCATGGGGGCGGGGGGAGGTGTATGACCTCAGAAAGACAAGGGGTTTCCTGGGCCCATAAAGAAAATCGGTTCAGCAGTGAAAGGCTGTGTTTTCAACAATGTCTGTCTGTGTCCTCAGTGGCAGGTACTGAATAAGACGAAGGTTCATATTCAGGAAATGGAACAAAGCTTGGATAATTTGCTGAAGCTCAAAGGCAAGAGACCCCCTTCCTAGAGACGGCTGTCTCAGGTTTCCCATTGAAGACAGAGATATGTGTTAAGAACCTACGGTGTGTCAGGCACTGTGCTTGGGCCATAACTGGTCCCCATCCCAGGGAATTTGTACCATGGCAGCATAGACAAGGGTCCCCAGGCTGTGTGGGTGTGATGGGCTCCCTAATGGGACAAGGCCAAAGGCCTCTGACCTCAGCTTTAGGGACCAGAGAGGAAGTAGACTAGTACTTAACCTGACTCTCCCCTCATGCCTTGGAGAAGTGGGAAATGACTTTGTGCTCTCTAAAGCTGGGAGGGTCTAGGTTTTCTGTGCCCCCCTCCCCCTGGGGTCCCTGACAGGCAAGAGAGACCCAAAGGTCTGATTTTTTTTTCTCATTATAACTCTTGCCCTCATATTCCTGATAGGATTCTTCAACCTGCAAGATGGGAATCCCAACAGCTTACAGGAGGTCAAGGAAGAATATGCCAGAATGTACTCTGACAATGACAGGTGAGACCTGGCAGGTACTGGAGCTGGGAGCCGTCAACGCTGCGTGACAGCAGCCTCCAGTGAGCAAGGCCATCAGGGTCACTCTCACCCACGTACAGCTGTCTCGTTCCTTACAGCTTTATCCTTCCTTCATCCTCACAACGTGGCTTGGATATTCTTCCTAAATGATTCATGCTTACTACAGAATTCAGAAAAGCATGAAACTGTGTATCATCTCACTCCTCTGAAAATTCATGTTAACACTCATGGATATACGCCCATCTGATAATTTTTCACTTTTCACACTACTTAAGAGAAAGGAGATCATGGAGTTTACCCACATATCTTGGCATGTGTATGTGTTATATATGTGTGTATTTATGTGTGTGTGTGTGTGTGTGTGTGTGTGTGTGTGTAACAGATGTGGAAGACTCTGCTGACATCATAGTCAAACTTGAACAGAGAGACTGGTTTGGGAAATGTCCTTCTCCTATGTTTGCTCCACTTTCCTCACCACTGTGATCCAGACACCTGAGATGACCACACGAAGAGGAAGCACTGGTTTTGCTCACAGTTGCAGAGAGTTGGGTTCATGTTTCTTAGCCCCATGAGCTTGAGCAGGGATATCATGGCATCAGAGATGTGGAAGGGGGGGGTCATTCAGCTCACAGAAGACAGGGAGCAAAGAGAGGGATAAGAAGGGGTCAGGGACAAGATACCCCCAAAGCCCCACTCCAGTGACCTACTTCTTCTAGCTAGGACTTATAATCTTATGGTCCAAGGTCTCCCGAAACAGTATCAGCAACAGACACAAAGCCCTCACACGAGAGACTTTTAGGGAAAGGGGAAGGGGAAGCTCACATGTAAACCGTAAGTGAAGTCAAGTCACTGCCTGTGCTTTGCATGCACGGTGTGTAGGTATGTTCTCTGCTCTGCATTGCTGTCAAAAGATGGCATAATGCCCCTTTCTCATGCACGGAATCTGCAGACCCCAGACTACATCTTGTACTTGAGGGAGAACCATCAGGCCCCTGTTGTCTCCATTGTCCCATGGCATGGCCATCTCCAAAGGCATGATATAGGTCCAGGTGGGCCTCTGATGAGACCCAGAGTGCAAGTCATGTCTCCCCCACCCCAGAGAGGGCTACAGTCGCTTTGCTGTTATAGCCTACCAAACTCTATGGCATTATGGTCTTGTCTAGAGTTTTTTTTGGTGTGGACACTTAGAACTTTCATTTTCTTCTCTGTACATTTTTTCCTCTGGTTTCCAGAATTTTATTTTATTTCTTAAGTTAAATGCTTTAAATTATCTATTTTTATTTTACATGGATGGGTGTTTTGCCTGCATGTGCCTGTAGTGTACTTGGAGGCTGGATGCTGGATCTCCAGGACTGGAGTTATAAGTGGGTATGAACAGCTGTGTAGGTACTGAGAATTGAACTTAGGTCCTCTTGGAAGAGCAGCCAGTGCTCTTATACACAAAGCCGTCTCTTCAGCCCTGTTTTCCAAACTTCTAAACAACAAATATGTATTATAGCCTGTGTGAAATAATTATTCAATATATTACATATATACATTAATATTTAATATTAATTAAATCTAAAATATATTAAATATTAATGACATTATAGTCTAGTGGAAATTTTTGTTAAAAATCAAGTTATGCCATGTGAAGACATTAAAAAAATGTGTCAAGGAGAAGCTGCCTCCAGTCTCCCTCCACACAGACTTTATCACTTTCTTGTTCACAGAGGAATCAAAGGAGATAAACACATGCCTTTTCTTTTATAGCCTGTGGATATGGCAAACTGACTGGCTTTCAAACCATGTACCAGCCATCTTATATTCATAAAGGCTACTTGGTTATTATCTATATATTTAAATTATTTAGCTAGTGAAATTGTATTATGGATTTTGGTGTGTGCACTCACTGGTGAGATTCGCCAAGCACTCTCTTGATTCTGAATTCTCTCCCAGTTTATTCCTAAACAGTTTTCCTCAGGACAGCCCCCCTGAATGGTTCCCCACTGAGGTTGTTGGGCTGGATGCTGAAGAAGAAGAAGAGGAAGAAGGAGAAGGAGAAGGAGAAGGAGAAGAAGTAGTAGAAGAAGAAGTAGAAGAAGAAGAAAATGGTGAAGAGAGAGATGAAGAAGAGTACCAGGAAGAGGAGGAAGAAGAGGAAGAGGAGAAAAAAGTGGATCTCTCCCACTCCTCTCCCACTCTTTTGCCAGACCTCATGGAATTTGAACGGTATCAATGACCCGGTGGGATGATTTATGCATGCAGTGGGATTCTATGGGCAAGGGGACAGACACTCCAGCTGTCCTGAATGGCAGCCTCCAAGCATGCATGATTCAAACCAGGTTCCAAATCACCAAACTACAGGATTTCCATGTGGGAACCCCAACGGACCCAGCTAAGGGGCCGGGCAAACAACCTTAAAGTTATATTTGTATAGCAAATACAGTTATTATTTAGAATGAGTGATTGGTTGGGGGTCTCTGGGGAAAAAGTGCTGCTGACAGCAATATTTAGTACTCACCCCTCCTACCACACACCCCCACACCTCACAAATCTACTTTTGGAGGTTGAGAGCCAGGCCGCATCTGCTCTTATATAAAGATGGTACCTGGTTTGCTCAAACTTCTAATGCCTCCTCCACAGACTTAAGACCCTCCAGCAGCCATGTTGGCTTCCAGAGGCATGGACTAGGGACAAGGAGGTTCACTCCTTGCTGAGTCTTTCAAGCCCGAAATTAGAGCAGGCCTGCTACTTTATAGTCTCAGAATATACCCATAGTGGGGAGAGCTAAAGCAGCCATGCCTTGTACAAGGCGGGGAGCTTTGGGAGCAAAAGAAATGAGAGAGGCATGAATCCATGTCCCCCGTGGCCCTCAAGATAACTGCTGCATTTGTGAGGCCAGAGGAAGGTAGAGACAAAACTATGACTATGTTGTTGATAAGCCAATGGTGGTCACGACTGTGAGCTATGGCCCAGTCATAGAGATCTGGCTACATGCCTGAGGGACAAACCATGTCTGTTGCAGGTACCTCAACTTTTACAAGCAGACGATGGACCTCCTAACCATGAACAGCATCATCTCCGAACAGGAAGTGACACTCCCTATTGTCTCTGCGGCCAT
The DNA here is from genome assembly GCF_004785775.1 of Grammomys surdaster. Classification (NCBI taxonomy): domain Eukaryota; kingdom Metazoa; phylum Chordata; class Mammalia; order Rodentia; family Muridae; genus Grammomys; species Grammomys surdaster. Next base: position 2,300,928 of record NW_021604631.1, read on the forward strand.
CTCCCACCTGTGGCAGACTCTCTCTGAGGAGAAAAAGGTCAAGCTCCTACAGGTGTGGGAACAGCAGCACAGCACCTTCTCAGACCTCACCGAGGCCTGTCTAGAGCTGGCCGGTGCGGAGGGGAGCTTGAAGGACAGCGGCATGGACAGCCAAGGAGCCAGCTGCTCACTGGAGTCCACCCCAGAAGAGGTGAGCGGACCCCATGGGACGGTCCTTTGCCTTGACTTTCTCAATGCCCTTCAGCAGGTGACTCCTGGCTTTGTGTATATGAGGAGAACGAGTGGTCTGTTGTTGCGTGGACTAATTAATTATATGAGGTTAGCTTAGGGAGGGCCTCTCTATCTCAAATCTGTGGGAAGAGATGCAAAGCTGAAGACATGGGAACACAGGCCCTTCTATGACCCCTTTCCACATGGTCCTCAAAGTAACAAGAGGAATATCAGAGAAGAAAACCATCTGGCTGGCCCAAATTTCAAAGCTTGTGTTCCAGGGGGTGGCAAATTGAGGAAGACTCTAGAGAAGATGTTTGCCCTCTGGGAAAGAACTACATATACCGGGTATGGGGTAGAGCCCCTGGTAAACTCATCAGGGCCAGAGAACCGCTCTTGTCTCCTCAGGGTGGCTGCCAGTATAAGTGTGTGTCAGAGAAAAGGAAGCAAGTCCAGTTACACTTAAAAAAAAAAATAACCTAATTTATTTTTATTTTCTGTACATTGGTATTTTGCCTGCATGTATGTCTGAGTGATGGTATCAGATTCCCTGAAACTGGAGTTACAGGCAGTTGTGGGCTGCACGTGGGTGCTGGGAATTGAACCTGAGTCCTCTGGAAGAACAGCAAGTACTCGTAACCACTGAGCCATCTCTCCAGCCTTTCTTGCACTAAATAAATATTAAGTCTTCTAATCTGAAATTCAAATGTACCTAGGTGCCCCTGTATTTTTGCTAAGCCTCCCAAACTGAAGTGTAAATCAAGTTTGTTTGAATACTTAGTATTCTGTTTGAACACAAATTCAGGAGAAAGCAGGATCAAAACTATCTAAACAAGTGTATTCTCATATTATTAATCATTGTAATTCTTATAACACGATGAAGGAAATGACTGCAAAGAAGTCAGTCACTGTGTCAGCAATGAGTATCTCTGGCAGGAGAGTTACTCGATGATTCTTAACTCATCTATTCCTGGTTCAGAATTCCCATGATATTCATGAACTTCTTTTATGAAGCAGACAATCACTAATACTGTCAACATATTTGAGTTTAACTCACTCACATGCATACATACATACATACATACATACATGCATGCATATATGCATGCATACATACATGCAGGCATGCATGCATACATACATACATACATACATACATACATACATACATACATACCTTCTTGTAGCAACTGCACTGTTGGCATCTTTCCCCTTTTGTGCCACTATAGAATCCTGAATCTGAGACATCAACAACATACAAACTTGTTAGCTCACTGTTCAGGGGGCTGAGAAAGCCACACTTCTGAGCTGACATCTGGCTAGGTCTTTCTTGCTATGTCTTCACATTAAAAAGGAGGGGAGAAGGAAGGAGGGAAAATTTTTAATACCCTTTAAAAAGATTTTTTTTGTTGTTGTTTTTTGTTTTCCGAGACAGGGTTTCTCTGTATAGCCCCAGCTATCCTGGAACTCACTCTGTAGACCAGGCTGGCCTCGAACTCAGAAATCCGCCTGCCTCTACCTCCCAAGTGCTGGGATTAAAGGCATGCGCCACCACTGCCCGGCCTTTAAAAAGATTTTACTATTTTATTCTTAACTATAAAAGTGTGTGTGTGTGTGTGTGTGTGTGTGTGTGTGTGCATGTGCGAGCACATAGGTGCGTACAGAGCATAAAGAACACCAGATCCCCTAGAACTGCATTAGAGGCAGTTGTGAACTGCCCAATGTAGGTTCAAGGAACTGAACTTGGGTCTTTTCCAAGAGCCCTATGTGCTCCTAGCTTCTGTGCCATCTCTCCAATACTGAAGCTCAAGTCAAAGATACTAGAAAGTTGGAATTTTGGAATGGACAGACATTTGAGTGTGGCTGTTGTGACTTGTTTTATAAAAGAGAATTTGAAAGAAGTTCTTTGCTGACCTTGCCAGTGAGTGAACAGGCATCGGAAGCCAGCCCCCCTCACCCTCACCCTGACTCAGCCCCTGGGGATGAGATGGGATTATGGGTTGTAGACCTGGATATATCTCCAAAGTTTGGATTGGAAAGGTTTGGATTGCCCTTTCCTGGATGTAGATTGATGGTCGGTGGTAGCAGTCCCCAGCTCCTTCTCTTCCTTGCAGTAACTCCCTGGGAAGATCACTGAGCAGAGACCCTGAGTTAGAAGCTAGATTTGATATGTGTGCCCTTTGGATGTACAGGATGCCAAGAGAGAGCCTGCCTGCTGCTCTTGGCCCAGTAGCCCTGATATGCAGCAGACTGCAGTGTTAGCTCTGACACAGGTAATGTCCTCTCTTTCAGATCCTTTTTGAAGATGCTTTTGATGTGGCAAGTTTCCTGGACAAGAGTGAGGCCCAGCGTATGTCTAACATCAGGTAAGGAAGGTGGTAGAGGAAAGTGTGTACGTATGATTCATGGGTGTGAGATTACATCTGGGTGTGGTGTACATATGTGAAGTTGTATGTGTGTGTATAGGTGTGAGACTGTTAGGGTGGATGTGACTGTGTGTGTGAGTGGGTGTGCATGAGTTCCTCGTTCCTGAGGTGTTTGCAGCTACTCTTCTGCATCCCACAGATAGACATATAACCTCAAAGAAGGAAATTCATCCTCCCTGGCCCAGGGCTGGCACATACCCAGTACATGCTCAGGGTTCTAAGAACATGTCTCTTACTTGCTAGTTTCCCCAGTGTGCCTTGGTCCTGCTCATGCCTGCTCTGGGCAGTCACAGACATACTACTGATCCATCCTGTACAACACATCTTAGAAACAACAGATACTCACTGCTCAAGGTTCTGGAGATTGGACAATCAAGTCAAGGCAGAGACAAAGCCTGAGAAAGACCAGTTCCCTGTAGATATCACCTTCTCTGTAACCACATACCTGTAGGGCATTTTTGATAACAGTCCTGATACCCTTTGTCTCAGTTAGGGTTGTACTGCTGTGAACAGACACCATGACCAAGTTAACTCTTAAAAGGACAACATTTAATTGGGACTGGCTTACAGGTTCAGAGGTTCAGTTCATTATCATCAAGGTGGGAGCATGGCAGCATCCAGGCAGGCACGGTGCAGGAGGAGCAGAGAGTTGTACATCTTTATCTGAACGCTGCTAGCAGAATACTGACTTCCATGTAGGATGAGGGTCTTAGGGCCCACACCACAGTGACACACCTACTCCAACAGGACCACACCTCCTAATAGTGCCACTCCCTGGGCCAAACATATAGGAACCATTACACCGTTCTATCATTCTGAGGGTTAGCTATATCTTCCATCATTTAAACTCATACAAATATAAGTTTTGCCGGGGAAACACTTAGCTCTGGCCCATAAGGCATCCAGTCTGGTGGACACACAGAACTAACATAGGAATAAGCTTCGAGCTGAAGGGATCTCTAAGCTGTACAAAGTGAGGCACTGACAGGAGCAGAAGAGGAAAGGATGGACGGCTGCACCACAGTGAGGAGATGTGGAATGGGATCTGAAAGACTTTTTAGAAAGATTCATTTACATTATATATATATATATATATTCTATCTGCATGTACACTTGTATGCCAGAAGAGGGCATTAGATCACATTAGCGATGGTTAAGAGCCACTATGTGGTTGTGGGGAATTGAACTCAGGACCTCTGGAAGATTAGACAGTGTTTTTAAGCTCTGAGTCACCTCTCCAACCCTGGGACCTGAAAAGATTTAAAGCAAGAAGCTTCAAGGGGGACTTTCCCAGAGTGAGACAATCTAGAACTGACGTTCTGCAGCTGCTATTTGAGAAGCTATGGTCTTGGCTGACAATATGCTTGACATGTAAAGTTTTTCTTTTTTTTTTTTTGCCACGGGACTGAAGGACATCCAGGTCCTTATGATCAGAGTGAAAAGTCCTCCCAGTGGCAGCCTGGACTACAAGGAGTCCTGGAAGCCATGACCTGGTGGCTTCAAGCAGAACTTCAAGCTGCCTGAACCTTGGTTCCTCCACCCCACCTCCCAGACGCAGGTCTCACCAGGCTTGGGGATTGCCAGGAAGCAATGCATCGTGAGCGCTTCCCACCTTTGTGTGGAGACCATATTGCAGCAATGGCTAGAACCCCACATTCCTACTTCAACGCTGGGTTTAGCTTGTAAGAACAACGTTGTCGAGAAGTTGTCAGAGTACATTTGTGAAACAGTGTTAGGAACTCCACGTTCTGCTGCAAAGACAAAAAAGAAACCCATTAAAATGTCTTTTCCTAACTTCTGTAGAAAAGGATGCCTAGGCTGTTAACAGGAAGTCCTCCCATTCCAGTCCAGGGGCGTGGTCAGGGGTCACCGGGGCGTGGCCAAGGCTCTGGGGGTGTGGCCATGAAGACGTGAGGGCGGGTCTGCCTTACGATACTCAGCCTCTGTACTGCAAGGCACTAGCTGCACAGAGATGCTCCTAAAGCTAGAGAGGAAGAAGCCCACCCACAAGGTAGAACTACTATTGGCTCTAAGCTGAGTACCATGGGAAGTGCACTGAGTGGGGACTCCTCCCTGGCTGAACCCACACTGAGTGTGGACTCCCTGAGCTGCCTCAGATGGCCCCAAACCACAGGCCCTGCTGCAGAAGACTGAGAGTAAGGGGAGCTGCCATCTCTTTACTCAGGAGGTCACAGCTTAGAATACTACCTCAGGACGGAAGAGACAGGCTTGCCGTAGTCACTTTGCAGGCCTTCCAGATAGGGCCTTTCAGTGAGGTGGTACACACTTCCCAGGAACAGCCCTGGGCTACTTGACCATTCCCCTGGGTGCTGAAAGTTTGCACAGTGAGCCGGTGTTTAGGGGATGGGTGGTAGCAAGCCCAGGTGAAAGGTTAGATTCTAAATCGTTTCTATTTCTTCTACTGTCAGTGCTGTGTTTGCCAGCTGCAACTCAGATAATCCAGAGGAGAAATTTCAGCTCTACATACAGATCATTGAGTTTTTCAAAGGCCTTGGCTGTGTTAACACTCCATTAAACGAGGTAAGGGAACAGGAAAATCTCTACCAACACCTTTAGTGGGGAGGGCACTCTGGCCCACCCTGACTCCATCCGTCTCAGAGGGTTTCAGGCTCGTTAGTTCACTTCGTGGTCGTTCAGCTTCAGTCTGGTGCCTTCTGTACAATGGAGGATACCAGAGAAACTGAAGAAAGAGGCAGGGGAATTTCCTCCAGGACAGATCTTCACAGGAGCCCTTTGTAGCAAGGCCAGATCCCAAGGGCTAGCTCCTAGCGGACACTCATAAACATTGTGTGAGCTATTTGATTTGGTCATCTGTGAATCTTCAGTGCTATTTCTTGTCAGCTTTTGAAGGCTAACTTCTCTCTAAAAGCTCACACTGTAGCTGGTGGTGACGTGAGTCACAGGATCCCAGTTAGGAGGCCATTCCTGAACTCTCATAGGGGTGAGGGATACTGAGACCACACCATCAGGGGACAGGCCCTTTCAGATGCACCGCCATGGTTTCTCCTCAGTTAACCTAGCAAGATACAGCTGTTTGTTTAAAATAGCAATATAACAGCGACAAACATTTTCAGCAAGGGCACCATGTATGTGGGCAGAGGTGTCTTTGACCTCTTTCTCACTGGTTCCTCATTTCTCCCTGCTGACACCACTTTCAGTTCCTCTCGGGGACAGTGTCTGTCTCTGCACAGTCTACTTTCCAGCAGTCCCTGGGTGCCCAACCTATAGCACCTGCCACATTCCTTCTGTTGGATACGAATAAATTAGTACATCTTGCCAGGGCTTTAAGAACAGATTCAACCTACATGGCAGAAACAAAGGGCCGAGGGTAAGAAACCACAGTAGGCAGAGTTCTTGAACTTTAACCCCTCCAATGGTCCCCAATGGAGGAGTTAGAAAAAGGAGCTGAAGGGGTTTGCAACCCCATAGGAAGAACAATAATATCAACCAACCAGACCCCTCAGAGATCCCAGGGACTAAATCAACAATCAAGGAGTACATATGGAGGGACCCAGGGCTCCAGCCGCATATGTAGCAGAGAATGGCCTTGTCGGGCATCAGTGGGAGGAGAGGCCCTTGGTCCTGTGAAGGCTTGATGCCCCAGTATAGGGAAATTCAAGGGTGGGGAGATGGGGGTGGGTGGGTGGGTGGGTGGAGGAACACCTTCATAGAAGTAGGGGAGAGAGGATGGGATAGGGAGTTTCAGGGGGGGGAACCGGGAAAAGGAATGACATTTGAAATGTAAATGAAGAAAATACAATTTTTTTTAAAAAAAGGGAAAAACACACATACAAAAAGAAACAAAAACAGTAGCAATCCATGCAGTAGTTCTGGAGGCCAGAAGTCTGAAATGAAGAGCTAGGCGGGCTGGGCTGCTTCTTTCTGTGCCTTGCTCTAACTTCTGATGGTTTTGATGATGCCCACCTTCTCCAGAGCAGGGGTTGGGGTGTGGAAGGTTGGAAACCTCACATCTGGGTATCACCCTTGGGACATCCTGCTCTCATTAGATGGTTGATTGGTATAAGGATCCATAAAGATCAACCCAGATCTGCCAGGCTACCAAATAGAGGGGTTATCTTCTGCTTGGTAGAGAGGAAGAAGAGAAATCAAAAACTCTGGAATTACACTTAGGGAAGAGACAATAGAGAATCCTGAGAAGTTGCCTGGCATCTTTGAAAAGAATGAGAAGCCTTTACTAAACACGTTGCTTCTTTTTCTTTTTTTTTTAAGTGTTTTTTTTTCATAATAGGTAATGCATCTACATGGTATGAAATTTAAAACTTCCCAAAGGATATTAAATAAAATCTCAGTCTTTCTCTTGTCATTGTGCTTACTGACTATCCCTCAGTCTTTCCCAGAGACAATTACCAGAACCAGTTTCTTGCCCATCTATTCAAAGGCAGTCTATGGATATTTATGTGTTCTTTACACACAAATGGCTGCCTCCTATGAGCAGTGCCTTGCCCGTAACTCTTCTAATATCTGTACCACAAATATAGGACCACCACATTCCTTTTTTTAAAGCCAGGCATGTGATTGGTGGGTGCATCATGGTATGGGTCACAGTATTCCGTAGATGGGTTTTTAGATAAAGCTTTAAGATTTTCCCTCTCTTATGGGTGCATGGGAATTCCAAGCATGGGGCAGAAGCCAATTTTTTGCTGCCCTTCCTGGAAGTCATAGAATGTTGTATCGAACTAAATGGAAATAACCAGTCTCGAAAGACCAAAAAAAGAAAAAGAAAAAGAAGAAAGAAAAAGAAATAACCATGACCCCTGCCTGGCCTGAAGATGCAGGCAAAGCTAGAGTGTTAAGCCCACCTGGGATGCTGGGACCTTCTTAACTGCCTGGAAACCTGCGCTGGTCCTAATTTTCCATCTCTTGTTTACTGATCTACAGGAACCAGATCCTCCAGTCGATGATGATATGATGCTGTTGAAGTGCCTGGAGACCTTTGATGATGAAGATCTGTAATGCAGAGGGGCCGAGAAGGAAAAAAATAAATGGGGGAAGGGCAGATTCAAGTTTGAATACCAGTAGCTAAGGTTATACCACCTTGTCTTTCAAGACTCACAGAGAAAGGCTGTTTCCAGAAGCCTTTTTGATGTTCTCAATTTCTGTTACTATAAAGTTTTAAGAGCAATGATTTCTGGTGTCCTTGCAATGATTTTCTGGGCTTGTTGAATATAAAAGACTAGTCTGCTGCAGGACACACATCGACTATGTCCCAGCTCAGGGGACCACCTGTAGCCAAGGCCTAGGCTGTGAGCTTTTCAAGAAGACAATAGACAGGATCTGCCCTGTGGGTGATATAATATCGAGTCCTTTCAGCATGTCCTATATTTGGTCATACATCATTCTAGATGTTTCTATGAGTGTGTCTTTGTATGCTGTTAGAGCCATGGTGAGGGTGGGGCAGTACAATGATATTTCTATTGCCATTTAAATCAGTAAACTTTGAGTTAGCAGGTTATGCTTCATAAGGCATTCAGTTAAAGGCCTTGATAACAAAAGGCTGGGTTCCTCAAAGGAAGGAAGATCTCCACGGCAGCCCTTCCTCACTAGGCAGCCCCAACAGGGAATGTTGAATTTGTACCTCCATGATGGCGTGAACCAACTGGTTAAAGTAAATCTCTCTCCCCCTGTCCATATACAGATATCTACAGCCAATCAGTTCTGACTCTCTGGCGGGCCTGTCCATATACAGATATCTACAGCCAATCAGTTCTGACTCTCTGGTGGGCCTGTCCGTATACAGATATCTACAGCCAACAGTTCTGACTCTCTGGTGGGCCTGTCTGTATGCAGATATCTACAGCCAACAGTTCTGACACTCTGGTGGGCCTGTCCGTATGCAGATATCTACAGCCAGTCAGTTCTGACTCTCTGGTGGGCTTGACTAAAAGACTGGAGTTAATTTGAAGTCAAAGCATTTGTACAGGAGCTGAGGTGCTTCTGGCGGTGTCCAACCACATTGCATCACGTGACATCGCTGTCTTTTTGCTTCTGTGCACACTAGGTGTACATTGCACACGTGCCATCACACCAGGCAACATCAACAAGCACTGACAAAAATTCCTCCATCCAGGGTTAGACTGTTAAGTGACGAATTGCATGGTTTATACTGTGCATACAACATTTTCTGCTTACAGAAATTTAATTGTTTAATGATGGAAAACAAGTACTTTTAATATTTTCCTGTTGCCATTCCTCAACCTATAAAGTATAAATTAGTATGCCTTTAGATTATGTGGAATTAGAATATTTGAATTTAAAATTTGGTGTTTGCTAGGCGTGGTAGCACATTCCTTCAATCCCAGCACTTGGGAAGCAGAGGCAGGTGGATCTGTGATTTCAAGGCCAGCCTGGTCTACAGAGAGTTCTAGGACAGCCAAAGCCACAAACTAGAGAGCTCTATCTCAAATAGACAAAAATGAAAATTGCTACTTGAGTTGCTGACTTTGGGTTTCATAAAAAAAAATCCTCTCCCTCTCCCTCCCCCCCTCCCTTTTCCTCCCCCTCTCCCTGTCCCTCTCTCCCTTTGGCTGGTGGACATCTGCCCTATTCTCTATTCTGACCAGCCACTAGGTGATCAGCATTTGTTGACAAGGCAGAGAGTAATCGGTAAGAATTGCTTACACAAACTTGAGGCAGGAGATTCTTGGTACAAGCATTACAATGCTGTAACGTGAGGTCAGAGAAATGAGCATTTGAATAACACGGGAGTAAACTTTACACAGTGTAGAAAAACATTATTACTACAGCCCTTCACGGGCTTGAGCCCTTCCTGGGCTCCCTCTGAACAACTAAGCCTGGTTCCTAGGTTTGCAACATAATTATTAAAGCATGGAACAGGGGTCAGACCTTGTTACTTCAAGCCCACCATGTCACACACTTACAATAAATAGGCTTTTAAAACAATAATACAAGTAACAGAGATATATATGCTCGCATAAAGTATTAAAAGAAGATTTAGTGACACAAGATGGAGCCTTGCTGCAGGGACATCCTTGAGTAAGAATCAGCTCTGGACTCAGAGGAGGGAGCCAGCTTAGAAAAAGGCTGGGTTCTTTCAGGGGAGTCACCTGAGGGTACAAGTTCAGAAAGAGGGAGGTGAAGCGATGGGGATATTTGCACGAGCCCTCTTTTGTTGCTTCACTGAGGGATTGCTCAGTGAAACAGGAGGCTGAGAATCTGGGCAGTGCAGGGGACGGAAGGGAGGGAGAAGAGCAGGGTGGAAGAAGGCTATAGACTTGAGTCTGCTTTGTGAACTTAAGACCGTGAGTCCTAGACCAAGGACACTCAACTGTATCCTCTCCAGTGACCGTGTAAGCAGCAGAGAGTCATGGAAAATGGTCAGTGAGGAAGTTTAGCCAAGGGGCTGTGGTGAAGAGGACCAACCAAAACCATTAAGAATTCGAGATGAAGGTGACGAGGTGAATTGAACTAGTCTCAGAAAGACGTTTCCTCTTATGTATTGCTATTAGATTTTTCTGTAGATACATAAAATTACTTACACACACACACACCATGAAAGTTAAAACTGTCTAGGAGAACAAAGAGGAGGGAGTAATAGGAGAGGGGGGAGGGGAGGGAGAAGCTTTGGGGAGAATGTCCTCATTGTACAATATATGTCTGTGAAGATGTTCAGTGGATACACCCAAAGGGAAAAAAAATTTAATGCAAGAAGCTGACTGGATTGACCTTGAGTTCTGGTTGGATGAAGAAGAGGGAAGAGACAGTAAGATGGGGCTGGGAAGATGGAAGATGTTAATGTTGGCAAATGAAAGGGATTTTGGACTTAGGGACTTAGAGGTAGTAATCTAGAAAAACAAGACGTCAAAGAATTTTTTTGAGGAGCTGGAGAGGTGTGTAGTTGTTAAGAACAGTCTGACTGGGCGGGGGGGGGGTTAAAAAAAACAAAAAAGAACAGTCTGACTGTTCTTGCAGAAGTCTTGAATTCAGTTCCCTGCATCCATATCTGACAATTCACAACCACGGCCCCAGGGGATTTGATAACCTGTTCTGGCCTCAACACATTCAAAGAAAGAAAGAATAGTAAAGCTTTGTTTTTAACAATGCTTAAAGTGAACAACTGTAGGAGAGCCAGAGGAGGGCAATCCAAAATCCAGCCTGAGGTACTGGGAAGGATCATGTTACCACGAAGCTCAGACACACAGAGGCTAGGGACAAGGATGGACACTGAAGTGATGGTGAAAGAATGTCGCCAAGTAGGAAGACAGAATTCCCGCAAAGGGGGACAGCGACCTGCACATGAACATCCTTAGGGAAAGAGGGCTGGTGTGGGGCCGTCAATGGAAAGGGATGTGAGTGGGAAATCTGATGGCATGAGGGTCAAGCAGAAGAGTGGCGCTGTCAGGTGCAACCAGGAACAAATGTTCCTCCCCTCTGGTGCCGGCTAGTTTTATATCAACTTGACACAGGCCAGAGTCATCCGAGAAGATAGAATTGCAACTTAGAAAATTCCTTCATAAAACTGGGCTGTAGGCAAACCTATAGAGCATTTTCTTAATTAGTGATTGATGCAGGAGGGCCCAGCCTACTGTGGGTGGGGCTACTCTTTGACAAGCAGTCCTGGGTTCTATAAGAAAGCAGGCTGAGCAAACCATGGGAGGAAGCAGCATCCCTCTATGGCCTCTGCATCAGCTCCTGCCTTCAGGTTCCTGCCCTCTTTGAGTTCCTGTCCTGACTTGCATCAATTCTGAAAAGTGATATAGAAACACAAGCCAAATAAACCCTTTCCTTCCCAAGTTGCTTAGGTCATGGTTCCATAGCGATGAGAACCTTACCTAGGACCTCATCCTTCACTAGCCTGAGGGCACTTTTCATTTCTGTCCATTCTTCAGCCTCCAGCACAGTCTGACAAAGGCTACATCTGATGCAAGTGCATTCATTATCTAACAATATGAAAAAAAAATCACCAATTTCCTAAAAGTAATTGTCAGTTTTTGGTAGGCAGACAAGAATAAAAGAAAAAGGAAGAAGAGAAAGGAGGAGGAGGAGGAGGAGGAGGAGGAGGAGGAGGAGGAGGAAACACCAGGAGGTGGAACAGCAATGCACATGTAGAAATGCCAGCCTTTGAAGACAGGGAAAGAGGCATAACCCAAGGAACACAGGTCCCCTCTAGAAGCTGGAAAGGCTTAGGTAGGAAACATTTTCCCCTGCAACTGTCAGCGGAGACAGCAGTGGCCATACCTAGCATCTAGCTTTGTCAGAGCGACTCCAGGCACCGGCTTCCAGAACTACAGAAGCAGCTGTCTGGTGGTAGAGCCTCATTAGGGCAGAAATACTCCTCAAGCTGAATACTTAGCAAGATCAAATGCACTGGCCCCATAGACGTGCTGTGCTCAAAACGGTGAGGAACCCAAGCTTCCGTTGCTGTCACAGTGTGACAATGCTACACACCTGCACAGCCTGTGGCCACCACCTTTAGCTTTGGTGAGAAGGAGGAGGGCAACAGGCAAGCCGCAGCTGCAGCTGCAGCAGGGAGGGAGGAGAAGGGAGGGAGGGAGGAGGCGGGGACAACGTTGGGGAGGGAAGTACTACCAAGGTACTTCCAACCTTTCATTTTGTCTTCTACAGAATTCTACAGAATGGTGCAACCAAGTTTGGTTTTTGTTTTTGTTTTTGAATCATACAAAAAATAATTTTAAATGTTTTAAGTAAAATTACAATTCAGTGCTGGGCCTCATGCAGAGCTCTCAGAGGCCATATGTAGGGTATCCGAGAGGGTTGGGCCCCACTGCATCTAGTCCTCTTTCTTTAGGTTCCTTCCTATGTTTCTGGGGTCTTCACCTCTTCTTTCCCTCCCTTTGAGGACTGATAAATAGATCTCACTCTCTGTTTTCCTTCTTTTAAAAACATCTTATTTCATTTATTCATTTGTGTGTGTATGTGTGCATGTGTGGCCATTTTGTGTGTGTGTGTGTATGTGTGTGTGGCAGTTATGTGTGTATGACAGATGTGTGTCTGTGTGTGTGTGTGTGTGGAAGTTTTGTGTGTGTGTGTGGTGGAAGTTGTGTGTATGTGGCAGTTTGTGTGTATGTGGCAGCTTTGTGTGTGTGTGTGTGTGTGTGTGTGTGTGTAGGGGGCTATGCTGGTACCTGGTGGTGGCCAGAGAAGCTGAGGAAGTCTGTCCTCTCCTTCCACCGTGTGGGGCCCTGAGGACGGGAATCTGGTTATCCGCTCAGCATAAGTGCCTTTACCTGCCTGGCATCTGCTGGCCCATGTCCACCTCTGTGTCTGAGTTAAGCTTTTCTCACATGGCTAAAAGGCTCTGGCCCATCGCGGGCTCTAGTCGTAATTCACGTGGTTGATGAGACAGGGCCTCCCTATGTAGCCCTTGTCTGGCCTGGAAACTGTCATGTAGCCCAGACAGACCTCAAAGTCACCGAGATGTCCGCCTCTGCACTGAGATTAAAGGTCTGCGCCACTACACCCAGCCTGGAAATCCCTATTTTAAATGGTAATCTTCTTCCTCCCCTATCCCACCCCCAGCCATAGTTATTTTGAGGTACAGTTCTAAATTGTTTCAGGGGCCGTTGTCTATTCTCTCTAAAGGGTTCTAGAAGCCGCAGAGTGTGAGCCAAGAAAAGTACGCCAAGAGGAGTCCTCAAGAGTGGCCTTTTCAAACCCACTGCCTGGTAAGACAGTTTGGATCACACATCCTGTGCTTCTGGACTCGTGGATGAATGCACGCTCTTCCTGATCGGATACCTCAAGCTCAACACTCTGCCTGTAAGAATCCAGATTTCTTTTTCCTCCTGGAGAAATATTTCTGTGTCCAGATTCCAAGATGCTTCCAGCCAGTCCCCACACCTGGTGACCTTTCCCCTTCCCAGGGTCACTCAGAGAGTGGGGCTCTTAGGAAGTTCATGGAGAAGAAAGGAAAGCTGGCATGAGAAGAAAGAGCATCAAGCCCTCCACAGAGTCTCCCCTCAGTCACACTGGCGCACACTCGGGCCTCCCTTACAGCAGGACGGGCAGCGTTTGAACCCACGCGGCTTCCTTGGCTCTTGGCGCCTTCTCCTTGTCTAATTCACAAGGGTACACACACTCGCCCTCCCCTGGCACACCCCCTTTCTACTCATTTCAGATTGGGCATCACCAAGCCCTGACAGGGGCCAGTGCCTCCATCCACTGCCAAGTAGAGTTAGATGAATGGTAGCAGTGGAGATGGAGAAAGTCCTATTAGAAAAGAAGCAGCCTCTGGACCCAGATGTTCCCCACCCCCACAGCAGACCTCAGTCCTTCCTTCTCTTGAAAGTGGGTTTGGTCAAGTCAAGAGTTCCTGTTGGGAAAAGTGGGTTGGGAGAGGTGGGTCCTTTCCCTGGCTCATGTGACTCAGCACCTATCAGAATTTGAAGACCTAAGCCTGATTCACCCTGGGAAATAGTGGAGGCTTCTGAAGGCACCCCACACAGACTGAATGCAGCTGCCCAGAAACCTGAGCCCTGCTCTGGCAGACAGAGATGCGGGGGCAGGAGGGGAGGTACGAGTAGAGCCTGATTCCTCTCCTCCACACCCAGGCTGTGCCTCCTTGAAAGGGGTCTGAGGCCCGGGAGTGAGGACTGAAGAGCACTAGGAAGCTGTGTGAGGGAGGACTGTGGGAAGAACGGGACAGAGCAGGGCACGGGTCCGTCTTAATTCCACCCAGATGTCTTAGGTCGGATCACATGTCCTAAAGCTGGACAGGTGCTAGAGGGGGTCTAGAGATAAGGGGATTCTCCTTATTGCTTTTCTGTGTGAGCCTTGAGGAATTAGCTACAGGCTACAGGAAGAGCTGGAAGGCCACAAGGTAGGTTCCTGCCTCTGGAGGAAGGGGACCAAAACAGCTGTGCCGGTTCCTTTTGTTGTTGTTGTTTTTGTTTTCCTGTGTTGAGGTCTGAAGTTGGCCCATGCATCTGCTACAAAAGTTCTTGATCACAGAGCTACGTCCCTAGTTTGCTTTTAAAAAAATAAGTATTTATTTTATGTGTATGAGTGTTTTGCTTACATGTACATCTGTGCACCACATATGTTCCTGGTACAAAGGTCAGAAGAGGGTGTCAGATCCCCTGGAACTGGAGTTGAGGATGGCTGGGAGCCACCAGGTGGGTACTGGGAATTGAACCTGGGTCCTCAGGAAGAACAACAAGTGTTCTTAACCACTGAGCCATCTCTCCAGTATCCCTAGCTTGGTTTTTACTTTTTTATTTTGAGACAGGATCTTGCCAAGTTGCCCAGGTAGCCTTAAAGTCAGTTTGTAGACCTAATAAGTCTATGATCTTCCTGTGAAGCCTCTGGATTGGCTGGGATTACAGGCTGCCTGGCTCCATCACCTTTCAGCAAACAGCCTGCCCCTGTCCCACAGCACACCTCTTCCTCCCCATCCACCAGAATATTGCCAAGCTTTGGAGAAGAGCAGGCTTCTGTGGAGATCCCAGACCCATCGTCCACTCTGTCTCGTCCAGGAGACAGCAGAAGGATGCCCTGAGGTCTTCTCCAGACTGATCATGTTCTTCATCATCACTGCTTAGCCACCACAGTACCTGGGTGCAGAAGGTCCTGGAAGGATCTTTGTGTGACTATTTGTGAACAGAGATCTTTCCGTTTTGCAGGCCAGAGTTTGGCTATGAGAAGATGGGGTGGGGCCATTCTATTCACATCTTGGTTTCTGTAACACTCCACAGTTGAGTTCCAGAGGAGGTCTGGGAACACAGAGTGATCTGGCTCGCTCCCACCTCATCTCCGCGGTGGTCTATCCTGGGCCAGAAGGGGAGGATTCGGGTACATGAAGATGTGCAGAACTTGGTGCCAATCCCCCAGGGAAGGCCATAGACCTTTGAGACCTTTGGAGTCTCCTCAGAATCCTCCTGGATTTTACTCCATGCCAAAAGGCCTCTCTCCTCCAGGCTACCTAAGAAGTGAACAGTGAGAAATCAAGACTGGATCTTGACTGGGGTCACAAGTGCAGGGTCCTCCTATGGGTGCCTATGCCATCCCTGGAAGTACCTGAGTGCTCACCAGTGCCCTGCTTTTTCTTCCACTCCTCCTCCAAGCCTTGGCAGGAAGCTCATGAGGCCATCTCAGAGCCGCTACTCATGTGGTACCCAGTCTCAGGCTCAACCATGGACTCTCAGAGCTTTCCTCATCTCCCAAGAGCAGACCTCCCCGTGTGTGTCTGTGGAATGCAGGTGCACTTCGTGTTTGGTGGAGCGTATAATGTGGAAAAGAGAAAGCATGAAGCAGGTATAGTCACAGAAGTCCCTCGGAGAGCCTCAGAGAGGGACACAGAAAAGAGAGGTGTGCAGATGTCTGTCCAGAAGCTGAGATGGAATCTCTATGCTTTTCACCATCAGTGCCCCTCTCAGCCCTCGAACACTCAACTAGCTCATCCCAGGCCTCATTAACACCCCCCTGTTTGTTTCCTCTACGAGCCTGTGGGTTTCTGGGAGACAGAGACATGTCTTACCTCTCTTTATATTCTCAGTGAGTAACACCTGCTACATATGTAGTAGACAGAAATAAAAATGTTTGAATGGATGGATGGATAAATGGATGGATGAATGGATGGACAAATATGTGTGTGGTTTTCCTACCAATCAACTGTATTATAGGTTTGGGAGAACCAAGGTCATCTCTTTTTCCTTTTGTATCTGGTATAGTGTCCCTTTAGAGCCTTGCTGTAGCTGAACTATATCCCTTGAAAAGTCACACATTGACAGCCTAATCCTGGGGCGTCAGTATTTGCCAATAATATTTAAGGAGGTAAAGATGTTATAAGGAGCCTGTAGTTTTAGAGGGAGGCCTCCCGTCTGCTTATTGTTTGCTTTTGAGACAAAGTTGTATGTATCCTGGGCTTGCATGGATCACTATGTAGCTGAAGATGACTGGGGACTCTCCCTTCTCCTGCCTCTAACTCTCCAGCACTGGGATTCCAGGTATGCATCACTGCAGGTAGCTTGTGCATCGGTATAGACGGAAGCTAGATCTGTGCGTGCAGGCAAGCCTCCACCAACGGAGCTACACCCTACCCCAGCCCTGTCTTCCGCACACCAAAGGAGACAGCGAAACAGAAAGACTGCAGGGATGTGACAGCCCAAAACAAAGGCAGTGTGAGGACCCCCCCACTGTCGATCAAGAAAGGTCCTATGAAGAACCAACCTGCCTCAGAATTCCAGCCTGGGGGACTGAGAGAAGGCTGTGTTGTTTTGCTCACCCTATTCTCTGATGGTTTTTGGCAGCAGCTCAAGCTGACTAAAGTAGGCCAGGCCTTATCCTGACTCCAGCCCCAGGGCCCATTTAAGGTGTGCTATGAACAGTTTGACAGAAACTCTCAACC
>NW_021604631.1:2318328-2320075 GCF_004785775.1 Grammomys surdaster
TGTGTCTGTTTCTCTGTCTTTGTCTCTCTGTTTGTTTCTCCATCTCTTTCTGTCTGTCTGTCTGTCTGTCTCTCTCTCTCTCTCTCTCTCTCTGACTCTCTGTCTCTTTCTGACTCTCTATCTCTGTCTCTTTCTGTTTCTCTGTGTTTTTCTGTCTGTCTCTCTCTCTGTGTTCCTATCTCTTTCTCTGTCTCTGTGTTTCTCTCTGTCTGTCTCTCTGTCTCTCTGTCTCTCTGTCTCTCTCTCTCTCTCTCTCTCTCTCTCTCTCTCTCTCTCTCTTTCTGTCTTCTTCTCCAGCTCCCCCTTCCCTCCCTCCCCATATCTCCCTGGTTAAAATGTGATCAGCCAGCTTCTTGCCCCTGACACCATGCTATGCCACCCTGGTCACAAGGGCAATATCCCTTTGAAACCATGAGTTAAAATAAACCCCTTCTCCCTTAAGTTGTTTTTAGCCATAGTATTTTATCACAGCAACAAAAAAGTAACTGGCAGGACCCTTGAGGGCCATGTACTAGACACAAGCCAGCTAGTCACGAAAAGTCACATAACGTCTCCATTCACAGGAGGTCTCCAGTGGCCCCAAATCCATGGAGACACAGAGCTTGAAAGGTTGCCAGGCTCTGGAGAAAGGAGGAGCTGGAGGGTAGGGGGAGCAGAGTAGGGGATTGGGGAGGGGGAACAGGAAAGAGGGGAAGAGAAGGGGGACAAGGAGGTGGGATGAGGAGAGCACAACGCCAAGGGCTATATGACAATGTCAGCATGCTTAACACTCCCGGGCTCAGGAGGCTGAGATAGAAGGTACAGACATTTGAGGCTAGCCTGGGCTACATAATGAAATCTTTTATCAAAACAATAGAGGTGAATAATGTCAAAGTATATTATATATGCATGAAATTGCATATAATAATCTAATTAAAATATATACTTTTTATAATGGCAATTTATATGGGTTTTTTAAATTTTACTACAGTAAAAATAAAAACAAGAGAAACCTTCACTCCTCCACCAGCGGGTTTTAAAGCAAAGTGGTGAAAAGATGTGATTCCCAGTCTCAAAGCTCTTCCCAGAAGAGCCATTTCATTACAACTACTCAGCAGATTCCCTCAGCAAGCAATTGTTACAGAGAGTGATGAGCTTGGATTTCTCCTTCACCTGTGTGGAGGTCACTTAACATCCAAAACCCACCTCACACATCATTTGCTGGTTCTAGGCAGAACTTTTTTATTTTAATTTGAAGGTGGCAGGGTGGGGATTGAGAACAAATTTCTCTGTATAGCTCTGGCTGTCCTGGAACTTGCTCTGTAGACCAGGCTAGCCTTACACTCAGAGATCTACCTGCCTCTGCCTCCTGCCTCCTGCCTCCTGCCTCCTGCCTCCTGCCTCCTGCCTCTGCCCCCTGCCCCTCTGCCTCTGCCCCCTGCCTCTGTTCCTCTGCCCCTCTGCCCCTGCCTTCTCTGCCTCTCTGCCTCTCTCTGCCTCTCTGCCTCTCTGCGACTCTGCCTCTGCCTCTGCCTCTGCCTCTGCTTCTGCCTCCTCTGTCTCTGCCTCTGCCTCTGCCTATCTGCCTCTCTCTGCCTCTCTCTCTGCCTCTCTCTCTCTGCCTCTCTGCCTCTCTTTCTGCCTCTCTCTCTGTCTCTCTGCCTCTGCCTCTGCCTCTGCCTCTGCCTCTGCCTCTGTCTCCTCTGCCTCTGCCTCTCTGCCTCTGTGCCTCCTCTGCCTCCTCCTCTACCTGTGCCTCTCCTGCCTC
>NW_021604631.1:2320085-2351997 GCF_004785775.1 Grammomys surdaster
TCCTCTGCCTCTTCCTCTGCCTCTTCCTCTGCCTCCTCCTCTGCCTCCTCCTCTGCCAATTATTGCCATGAAATCTGTTTCGGAATACACATGTAGGCACATAGATACCCAGGAAGCCATACTGACACAGAGAAACTCTCTCTCTTTCCTTCTTTCTCCTCCCCTCGCCCCTCTCTCGCTCTCCCTCTCTGTCTGTCTAATTCCTTAAAGGGCACCAGCATGCAGTCCCACCTGTGTGGTATGGAAGAGGCTAGAGTTCTGGCGTGTAACCATGTAAATACACTAAACTAAGCTTCCAAATAGTTAGGCTGGTAAGTTTTTGTGCTTTTCCCATAGTCACAAAATATTTTTAAAAGGTATTTTAGTGTTAGCTAAAGTCCACTAATGCAGCAACCAATGAACAGATTAAAAATGTGCTTATTCTTTGCTTTACAGACGAGGAATCATCAGAAATGCTTTGTTTTGCTTAATGCCTCTGCAGCTGACTGTGTGACTGCAGGTACAACAGGCGGGTCTGTCAGGTCTCATAAGGAGGGTCATGCCCAATCCCATCACGGCATGAGCTTGTCATGGGTCTCCTTTGGCCTCAGAACTGATGTCTAGGCAGGCAGCTGTGACATCCTAGAGAAGCGACAGGAGCTTTGATCTTCCCCTAGATCCCCCCACACACAAATACACAGATACGCACATACACATGTACACACATAGATACACACACACACATGCACACATGGTCACATACACACATCTACTACACAGAAAGATACATCCGTGTGCACACACACTTACATATACACACAAACCACAGAGATACACACATGCGTACACTCACATACTCTCATACATGTACACACACACACACACACACACACACACACACACACCCATTGTTGCAATGCCTAAAAAGGCCACATGGGGGAGTATGAGCCCATAAAAGCAAGTGGGTTTTGCAACTGTCCTCTCGCAGTTGATCTAACCTATTAATGCACAGCTTGCCCTGTTCCTGTGGGTCTTTATGTCCTGCTTTTTCATTTCTCCTAAAAGGCCTCAGTTTATAAACTATGCCCACTAAAATTTGTTTTGTTTATGGAATGTAATTTTTTGTTCTTCACAGGATTTGATCCCTTTAACAGGAAGGAAACTTGCTGCTTAGAGCTTATACAGCCTGCTGCTACACTTAGCTGCATGTGACTTTGTGTGTGCATGTGTGTGTGTGTGTACCTGTGTGTGTGTACATGTGAGGGTGTATGTGTGTGTCTCTCTGTGCATGTGCATATCTGTGTATTTGTGGGAGAGATTAAGCCAGGATTAAGGGCCCTGAATGCCTTGGGAAAGCATCAGAGTCTCTAGGGTTGTCAAGAGCGGCAGTGGAGGTGGTTGGGGATTTGGTTGTGGATTTCAGCTCTAGCAGTAGCACGGATCACTTGGGCTTGGGAACAGAAGGCACAATATCTGCGGGATGTACACTAGAGCCATGGAGAGAGGAAGCCATAAGACAGATGAAAGTTGGGTGGGGTGATGTGGGGAGAGGACCCACCAAACCTTTGCAAAGATGCACTGAAGTGAGGAGGGGCACGGGAACATCATCCTTGCCAGACTCTCTAGCAGGAAGTGATGTGGGTGGGGAGGTAGAAGAGGCGTTAAGCAGAGGCTAGTCAGAACTGGGCTAGAAACCAGGCAGCCGAGTTACGGGTGGGGTAAAGATGAGCAAGATCCTGCTAAGAGAGAACGGCAGGCCCTACTGTATAGGGACAGTAAGTCTGTGTCACCAGGAAGGAAGCCAAGACAGGCAGGCATGGAGCCCTGTAGAGAAAGTAGAACCCAGTGGAAAGTCTCAGGACAGCTAGAAGTTAAGGATGACATGCGTGGCAGAGTGGGTTCCCTCAGACAGGGACTGCAGAAGAGTGTGTGTGTGTTTCAGAGGTCTCTGGGTGTCAGGGGCCCTGGGGATCTGAGGTGGGTCTGGCTAGGGACAGCTGCATATTCAAGGCTGGGCTAAGGGCAATGACTGTCCCACCACAACCGAAGAAGGCCACACACTGACATCAAGATCATGATCCCTGCAGAGACAGCCCATTCTGAGCCCCTAGGCTAGTCACTCTCAACCTTCCTAAAGATTCCACCCTTTAACACAGTTCCTCATGCTGTGGTGACCCCCAGTCATAAAATTATTTCATTCCTACTTCATAACTGTAGTTTTGCTACTGTTATGAATTGTAATGTGAGTATATGATATGCAGGATATCTGATGTGTGACCCCAAAGGAGAGCCATCATGTGTCGGTGGCATCTGCGGCTTTGCTGAGTCCCTCCCTGTAGGAAGTCCATACGTATGTAGCCTTGCCATGCTGGACAAGGGGACTTTGCAGGCTGGACAAGGGGACTCTGCAGAGGTGCCTGGGCTGGGAATGGTGAGCTAGGGACGATCTCCTGGGTCACACTGGTAGTTCAGCATAACTGCATGTGTCTTTGTAAGGAGATAATTTCTCACATCTCTGACAGGGGAATGTGGAAGAGGGAGCCACAGCCCGGGGACAGGACTGTGACAGAAGTTTCCCTGCCCAATCTATTTGCAGCTAGAGGCCTATGACTGGACAGGAAAAAGGGAGACAGAGCTAAGGGTGGCAGAGAGATGAAGGGACAGGGAGAGGTGAAATGGCTGTGGACGTGGACCCATGTGGCATCAAGTCAATTGGTATATATGAAATCTAAAGGTTAGGACTATTGGGATAGCCTTCTAAATTGTGCGGGCATCTTGTGATTTGAGTGTTTGCTGATATATAAATCCGTTGGTTAACTTTAAGCATTAAGAGTCTTATTTCTACTGGGTACTGGGTGTCGTGATATCTACCTCGATGGCGGTGATATCTACCTCGATGGCGGTTGTTGTCTGGGGTTAAGCTGAGCGCCTTGGGGGTGTCGGAGTTGGCCCAGGGGCCATGCTTAGAGCCGTGGAGGCCTCAGAGCTGGCTAGCGGAGGCAGCAGCCACACCAATATCTCATGGGCCCCGGGCTAGCGCCACCGAGGCAGCCAGCCAGTGCCAGACTCTAGCGAAGGAACATGGCAGCTGAGCTGGGAGCCAGCAGTCGTCCTTTTTTAAATTTCCCGCTACACAGGACAGCCTGTAGAAAGGCCTGCCTAGAGGAGTATTGCTTTTTTTGTTGTTGGTTTGTTTGTTTGTTTTTCGAGACAGGATTTCTCTGTGTAGCCCTGGCTCTCCTGGAACTCACTCTGTAGACCAGGCTGGCCTCGAACTCAGAAATCCGCCTGCCTCTGCCTCCCAAGTGCTGGGATTAAAGGCGTGAGCCACCACTGCCCTGGCGTTTTGTTTTGTTTTGTTTGTAAGTATTGCTATGTCTATACCTCTGCTTTAGCCCCCATACCGTCCCCAGTTCCTGACTGCCAGATCAGTAGGGTGATATTTATGTAAACCCAGTCTTTGTGTGCTACAACAGGAAACTAGTTTGCAGGAACCCAGCCCTGACCCAGGAACTCCATCAGCAGTCTTACCCTGGTGATACCCAGTGCCCCGACATTCTCACTGTAGGATGTGGTACCATTCCCGGTCCCCCAGGCCCCTGCCAGCAGGCAGCCAAGGCCCTCGATGCCAATGCCACGGTTGATGGCATGCTTTGGAGGGGGTGGGGCTCCAACCAGTCGGGCACAGGCATGATAATCACCCACAGATTCCACCATGGAGGAGATCACTCCAGCAATGATTCCAAAGACGCCGGCCAGGCTGACGGTGGGGAGGCCCCACTGTCCTGCAGAGGGAACACAAGGGGAATGTCTGGGCAGAGGAAGGTGCTAGATCCCATGTCATTTCTTTGTCAGAAGGGTCTCTAGAAGTTTATTAAGCCTGAGAAGGTCTTGACTGTCCAGAGGGTTTGGCACCTCCTGCCTGCTCTTCTACCCTGAGGATAGAAATGGAGCCTCCTTCAAAGGACACCTTGGAGTTGTTGGAAACTAAAAGTCTCTACTAGAAAGACATATCCATGAACCAGGCTGGCCCATCCTTCAGCCCTAGTTACTTTCAGATACTTCAAGGTGAGACTGGAAGTGGTCTAAAGGAAGCTTCCATTGCTCCC
Source organism: Grammomys surdaster (assembly GCF_004785775.1). Taxonomy (NCBI): domain Eukaryota; kingdom Metazoa; phylum Chordata; class Mammalia; order Rodentia; family Muridae; genus Grammomys; species Grammomys surdaster. The sequence continues at coordinate 2,324,174 of NW_021604631.1, forward strand.
AAAATATTCCAACTCAGCCCTAAGCCTACCAGGACCTATCAGGAGACCCAAATATCTGCCTGGAGGTCAGGGCCTCTCTCTTGCATCTTCTCTTGCATGCCCCAAAGCCAAGGGTTCCCAAGCCAAGGGGTTCTGGGCAAGATGGAGGAGGGTTGGGGCCTTGGACTGGTTCTTGGAAAGGTCTTGGAATAACAGCATTTAGCCTACTGTTCCCAAGGGCTTTTTAGAACAGCCTGGGCTTAGTGGGTAATGTCCATAATCACAGTTTCTCAAGAGGATGAGGCAGGAGGATCACAAGTTTAAGGCTTGCCTGGGCTGTGGAGTGAATTCAAGGTCAGCATGAGCAACTTTGCAGTACTTTGTCTCAAAAAGCAAAAAGATAGCTGAGGCTTTGTCTCAGAGATGTAGAAATTGTGTGGCCAACATGGAACCTGGGCTCATTCCCGATAATATGTGCACACCTTAGAACAACCTGGAATCTCAGTCCTTACCCTCTCCTCTTAGGGGTTACATATCATCTCCCCGGAGCCCATCTTTCCTTGCAATCTCTTCCCAACCCTTTTCAACCCTCCATCCAGTGCCTTGAATCCCACAGACGGTCCCAGGAAACCCGTGTCCCAAATGATAAGGACACCCATTTCTCCTCACCTGGGTAAGGGAAGCGGAACCAGGGGGCCTGGCTCAGAACACTGCCTTTGGTGTCTGTACGGGCCATGTGTCCATATGCCATGGGGGACTTGGGGAGGGTGTTGGTGACAGTGAGCACGAAACAAAAGAGCCATGAGAGGCACAGAGCTAGCAGCACCTGCGAAAGGGAGATGCCTGTCACACTCCGCCTGCTCCACCCCTTCCTCTATATGGGGGTGCAGGAGTTCTGAGACCAAGGTGTGCTGGGTTACTGACTTTGCTACTGACAATAGAAATCTGCTGTGTCCATGGGTAAGTTAGCACATTAAGGGAGCAGACTAGAAACAGAGACAGAAATTTCTCTATGGAAAGAGACCTCGGGCAGAGTGGGACAGAAGTGTGATGTTGGGCCGAGCCTGTGACAAAAGGGTCGCAATCTGGCTCTCGCACCATGTACTTGTCTTCATCTGTGCCGTGGGATTAGACCTGATCCTCTAACAGAGCCTGAAACAAAGTGGAATCCCAAAACTTTTCGAATTCTCCCAGTGGGAGAGCATTGTGCGATATGAAGCTGTTCCTTCTGGGGGTCAGAGAGAAACATGTGGAAGTATCTTTCTAGAGAGCTCTGAGAAAGAAGGTACCCATAAGTCATTAGAGGTGAAGCTGTTGTTTTAAGTACTTGGCTATGAGGACAGCCAGGTGCTAAGGCCATCTGTCTTACACACACACACACACACACACACACACACCTCTCTCAGCCTCCTAAGAAAAGCCTCCAGAGAGGAGAGAGCATCGGTTTTGGAGCTAGCCAGGCATAGGGAACTTTCCCTACCTGCTCCAGGTGAGCCAACCAAGAGTGGAAAGTGGGTGAGGGGCAGTTCTTACAGGGAAGACCTGAAACAGGTTGAACTTGGAGATGTGACACTTCTTCTCTCCTCCATAAACGGGCACAGGAACCATGACGTTTTTGAGGTACTGAGAAAAGAGCACGATGAGGAAGATGGTCCTGAAACAGAAACAGACAACCATGCCTACTTTGGTGGGCTGGGATCCTCATGGTGTGGGCAAGGTACCCCAAGGAATGGCCCAGGAGGCTGAGCCATCATGTGCCAGTGGCATCAGTGGCTTTGCCGAGGCCCTGTAGAAAGCACTGGCAAGAGTCTTGCCATCCTTCAAGAGTGGTTGAGCCCCAGTGGGAGATGCTGTTGGCTGAGGGAAATAATGGCCCAAGGGACTGTCACTTCCGGGAGTCAGAGAGAAATGAACTGCCGGCAGGGGGAGCAAGCCAGCCATCACTGAGGCCAGAGTCAGATGTCTCCCAGGCAGTTCTGCATCCCTGATGCCTGTTGCACCTCCTTTTGGACCACAGGGGGCAGGGTGAATGGGAATAGCATCCCTAAGCTGAGTGTAAATGCTAGAGGCTTCATTTCCCCGGGAGAGCTTCTCCAAGCATCCTTGGCTGTCATTAATTACACCGTGCAAACAGCCGAGCCCTGCACACGCACAGCATCCTCTGGCTCAAGGCTGTCTTGCAGGTTGTTAGACCTCAGCCTTCTCTCATAGACTGCAACAAGCTTGCAAAGTGGGACAATTTTCTGTGTCTGTCTCACCTCACTGAAATCCCAGCTGGCAGCGGACCAGTAAAGTCAAGCTTTCATAAACACCACATGTTCTTATACATGGTTGTGATGAACAGGTTGACTATGTGAACCAACAAGAGTGAAATATCTAATAGTAATAATAAATTTTAAGTCTCAACGGTGACGCTTTCGAAGGTATGATAATGCCCATGGAAGTATTGATAAGCCACGAGGGTTTACCAATATCCTGGACTCCCATAAGTGTTTAGTGGGTAACTTTCCACCAAACAGGACTGAGATGGCCCACCTTTCTTAGAGAATACTTACAGGGCAGAAATCCCCCAGTGGATCCCAGCATCACTGCCAGCAGAGTCAAAGAGAGGCAGGGCCACGAGGGTAATGGTCGGAGCAATGGTCAGGGGGCCGATGAAGCGCATGAGAAACCCAATGAGGCCGGAGAAACCCACCAGCATCTGGACACAGGAAGCCACCATGACAGCACCCTGCAACTGAAGGAAAGGTGTGGGCTTCAGCAGGGACCAGGCCACTGCACACTGCCCAACCTGATCACACCTTGTCCCCAGGTAGTACACAGGCCAAGATAGACCACCAAGGGATGTCCAGTCAGGGGTCTCTGATCTCACACGTTAACTTAGCTACCGCCTTCAGGAAACAGGATTCTCAATTACTTGTGGATCACGGTGGCTGTGGCGAGGAAGACTCGTCACGAGGACAGCAGGGTACCTGGCATCTTGCTTTTCTTCTTTTCTGTCCTTCCACTTTCTGTGCCACGTAGTCAGAAACTTTTCCCACAGTCAGAATATTCTAGGCACGGGTAGCTATGTGGGCAGTGTTTGCAGTGTTCCCCGGGCAAGACAAAAATAAGCAAGCCACATTCCATGGAACTTCACTTTCAGGCGATGCAATTGGAATTTCATAACATTTTGATGGGTCGGGGTATTTGATTCCTTTTTCTGTATCTCAAAATTACCACTGAAAGTGGAAAACCACTCTTAGTGTGTGGGCTGTTGGGGAGCAATGAACAGGCCAGGTTTGGGTGTGTGCTGCTCAATCTGTTGGGTTGAATGAGTCTCTCTCCCTTTTTGCTTTAATGGCGTGGATGGTAACAACTCTTCTATTTTCAAATATTTTATTTTGAGACAGGGTCTCCTGTGGTCCAGGCTAACCTTGAACTTACTATGTAGCTAAAGATGACTAGGAATTTGTGTCTCTCCTGCCCCGACCTCCAGAGTGCTAGCATTATAGATGGCTGCTGAAGATCAAACCCAGGGTTTTGCGCATGCTAGGTGAACACTCTACCAACTGAGATGCCCTATTTTTATTCTTAGAGAGTTATTGTTAAGTTTTAAACTATGACTACATTGCTACAGGCTTGTGTGCTTGAACACCTGATTCCCAGTTAGTGCTGCTGTTTGGGAGACCATCGATCAAGCCTTTGGGATGGGTGATCTTTGCGGCCAAAGTGGGGATGGGAGAGCCGTTAAGGTCCAGCCTTGGTTTCTGCCTAGCTCTCTCTGCTTCCTGATCCCTCCAGGTGTGAGCAGGTCACACCACAGGCTGCTACCGCCAAGGACCGCTGTGGTAGACTTTGGTACATCTTCCCCATCATGGTGGACTGTATCCTCGGATCTGGGAGCCAAACAAAACCCTCCTCCAGCCTCAAGTCACTTCCGTTAGGTCTTTCATCACAGCAGTGAGAGAAGTAACCTAAGCTTATTTAAAAGATCCCAGCCTGGCGGTGGTGGCGCACCTTTAATCCCAGCACTTGGGAGGCAGAGGCAGGCGGATTTCTGAGTTCTAGTTAATATGAGCCGATTTCTGATATAGTGGCATGACTGTTACGCGGTAGCCAACCACTGTCTGCTTGGATTTGAGAGACGATTCCTGCCTGATACCGTAAACCTGGCAAAAGCCCATGGCTTGTATGTAAGTCACAGGCCCTGAGGAGGGGGCTAGTACTACTTTGCTAAATAGACAAAGTATCTTCTAGATGTTTGTGTTTATATCCATGGATTTCTATAGCTGGGAAAGGAATTTTTTTTTCTCGGTACTTTGAGGATTTGGCATTATCTTATCGTCCCAGGTATTGTTAGGGAAAAGGACACCAAAGGCCTGGTTCTTAGCCTTTTGTAGGTCATTTTTAAAATTTTCTTATTGTTTGTATGTGTGTATACACGTGTGTACACATAGCAGTTAGAGGTTAAGTAAAAGTCTTCCTTAATTCTTTACCACCTCACCTGTTTGTTTGTTTGTTTGTTTGTTTGTTTGTTTGAGGCAGGGTCTCACTCTGTCCAGGCTGGCCTCAGCCTGTGCTATCACACCCAGCTTCCCCTTACTTTTTTGAGATCATGTGGCTTACTGAATCTGAAGCTCACTGATTGGCTGGAAAGTCCGGTACTGGCGCGTGCCCCACACCCTCCCTTTGTGCAGTTTTATGAGTTAGGGATCTGAACTCTGGTGTCCACGCTAGCATCTCTCCCACCGAGCTGCCGAGCTGTCTCCCAGTCCTGCTTCTCTCTCTCGGCGCACTTACCGGCCTTTGTGTACTTGGTGTTACCGTTTCATCGCGGGTGTCTGGCTGTGGGCTGATGTTTAGCTAGCCCGCTGAGGACTTCCCATGCTTTCTTTCGGTCTGTGTCTTCCCCGACTCTAAACTATTCATCATTTCTCTCTTTAATACTGCTGCTTCTCTGTTTTCTCACCATTTTCCTGAGTTCCTATTAGGAGGATTTTCCTTTTAGCCCCACACTTTGTCACCTTGGTTTCAGGCTTTCTGCTCTCTACCATTCACAGCCACCGTCTTGATTATTCTCCTGCTGACCCTTCACTTCTGACTCTCTTTTCGGCTGTGTCTAAATTCTTTCTAGCTATTAAGTTCATTTTAAAACAGCATTTGAAAACATCATTTTATGCGTTGGCACTGTGGACTGGGGCTCCATGTGCCATGACACTGGACAGTTAAAGTTATTACTGGTCACCTCTCCTATGTCTCTTACATCCCCTCCCCCACCTCTATTTCTTTAAAAACCAAAATCTCTGTTCACTTTTCTTTGACAGTTCCCTCAATCTCAGCTTTCCTTGTGGCTGTTTTCATCAGTGACTGGCCGGCCCTGTGCTGCACAGTCAGGAACTGAGGTGTGTAGAGATGAATGCAGTTCAGTAGACACAGACACGGGGATTCCATTCCATCCCAAGAGTGAATTAAACAACCGAGCACTGATCAATTACAGCAAAGAGGTTGACATAACAGGGCTTTCTTTCTCTGTTAATCAATACTGTGGGAAACCTTGGTCAGCAGAAAGAGCTAATGATGTACCACAGACAGAACTGGCTTTGTGGCTCATTATGCTGGGATTCTTGAGAATTATGTTAGGGGTAGGAAGTGACCCTCCCCATCCCCCAGGCCACTGGAATCCAGCCCTAGACCCTGCGTTATACAGTAGGACTCAGACTTTATGTGAATGTCCGAGAAGGAAAATGTTTTAGATTGTGAGCAGCACCTGTGGTTTCTGCCTCATAGTATTTTTTTTCAAACAACCTTTTTGGAATAGAAAAGTCATTCTTCATCCATGGCAATAAAAGAATGGGCCACAGAGGCCGGAAGGGTGGCTCAGTGGTTACAGGCACTTGCTGTTCCTATAAGGGACCCAGATTTATTTCCTAGCACCTACATGCTGGTTAGCAACCACCCTTAACTCCAGTTCCAGGGGATCTGAAGCCCTCTTCTGGCCTATGAGGTCACTACATGCATGAAAATGTGTGCATACATACATGCAGGGAAAACACTCATACATATAAAAAGAAAAACTAAAACAGGCCATAGGTGAGATTTGATCCAAGACCCATAGTTTTCGGACTCCTGATAAAGGACTCCCTGCATGTCACAAGTACACAAAAAACAACACATTAATTAAATATGAATGTCACTTGCACGCTGCCTCCTGGAACACTCAAGAGTGGGGTTGAGGCCTGGCTGTCCTCTATTCCCGTGGTCTCCATGCAAGCAGCTCCACAATCTCTCCTGACGTCACGTTTTGTTTTCAGTTTCTTACTGGAGTGTTTTTCTCTCTCCCTCCCAAGACACACACACACACACACACCACTGGAATGCCGGCTCGCTCAGTGTTCCACATTGACCCTTGCTGTGTCCGTGGATTAAGTAAACCATCTCTTTTACGGGGAGTTGGATAAGAAATGTCGAGCAGGTGCATCGACTCCGCAGCCAGCTCTCCCGTTACCTCTCGGATCCTCTTCTGCCACTCCTCAGTGAATTCAGGAGAGCTGGTGTTCACCTGGCTGGCATTGAGAGTCCACTCTGGGCATTTCCAGGCAGGAAGGGACAGCATGGCCAGAGAGGGAGCCACAAAGGCAAAGGTCCCTCCTTGAAGAATTGGCAGCCTAAAGGAAGGCAAAGCCGTGGTTACCACCAAGATCCTCCCACACTGGCCTGTCCCAAGCCCCAAAGTGCTTTTAAGCCCAATCCCTAGCTCAGTGTCAACACATGGCCCCTGCTCCTTCAGTTACAGAGAACTCCTGCTGAGTTCCAAGGCAATGCCATGAAGCCTGTGTGACTCTGGACAGTTAGCAGCAGTGGTCAGGGAAAAGACATCTAGACCTGGAGGAGGAGGGAGTCAGGTTCTGAGCCCTGTGTAAAGGCAGCATGGAACTTAGAGAATACAGTGGGTACCACTCTCTACCTCAGGCCCAGAGCATCCTCCCCTGACCCCAGCACAATTCACCCCATGCAGTTCTCCATCTCATGTCCCAACAAGTCATTTCTGCACTGGTGAGAGTTGTGCAGCCTCAGATCTGAGCTGCTGTGCTCCTATGAACCAAGGACAATCTTGGGCCTCTGCCCTCAGATTCCTTACCACAACAGGCTTAGCTGGGCGGTGGTGGTGCACACCTTTAATCCCAGCACTTGGGAGGCAGAGGCAGATTTCTGAGTTCAAGGTCAAAAAAAAAAAAAAAAAAGACAACAGGCTTAAGGGCCGTTCTCCTAAGTGTCACCTCCAGATGACCCTCTGACTCCTGGAGAGCTTCTTCCTCTAGCCTCTTGGACAACAAGCAGGGCTTACCTACACTGCACAGAAGCCCATATAGTAAGTAAGCAGCTTTCAACAACTTGTTCAATAGCAGGCTAGGTTTACCTACCTCGTCGCCATCTCTGGACAATAGAATTTGGGTGTATAAAGGACTCTACCACCTTGAATACAGCTGTCAGTGTAATCTACTGAATCTCAGCTTGTGGGCAGGTACAGGTGGGGGGATACATAGGTACATGTCTGCATATGGTGAGGCCAGAGGACCATCCTGAGTATGGGCCCTTAGGCACTGTCCACGTTATTAGTTTTTAACCACCTGTCTCTGTCTCCTCAGCTCTGGCATTACAAGTGTCCATCACCAAGGTCATTTTTTGTCTTGTTGTTTGTTGGGTCTTTTTGTTTGTTTGATATTTTGGTTTTGTTGTTTTTGTGGGTTCTGGAAATCAGTTCTGTGTCCTTGCAAAGCAAACAGATTCACTATTCATCTTTGAGCTCAGGTAAGGCCAACATGCAGCTAAAGTTTAGACATAAAAATCTAGCCATCGAGTTCCAAAGTAAAATAGATCACAGGGTGCAGAGAGGGTTGGAACACACAGGTGGTATTGTGTTAATATATGTACATGAACATACATGTGTGACTGTGTTCCTTCTAGAATCCTCAAGCTAATGTCCCTGAGCATGGGGACAGAAAGGAGAAACCATTCATCAAATGCTCACCGAGGACTTGCTATGTGGCAGGCATAGGTGCTGGGATCAGCGCTAGGATGGAGAGGTGACACCCCTGTACAGTCATCACCCTTATCCGTGGTTTTGGTTACATGGAGTCAAATGTACTCTGAAAACATTAGTATTTATCTCAAGTCTTTAAAAAGAGATCATCTCAAAAAACAAACAAACAAACAAACAAATACATGAATAAATAAATATGAAAAGAGATCATTGTCATGATAAGGTATCATGATTATTATCATAGTCATATTTTATTTTTGGTCATTGAATTAATCTCCTACTGCGCCTATTCATAAACCAAGCTCTATCAGTACATATGTACAGGAAAGGACATAGCATCTCAGAGTTCAGCATTAAGCGCAATTCCAAGTGTTCACTGGGTTTTGGTTTTTTTGTTTTTGTTTTTTGTTTTTTTGTGGGTTTTTTTGTTTGTTTGTTTTGTTTTTTGGGGTTTTTTTGTTTTTGGTTTTTTGGTTTTTTTTTGGTTTTTTGAGACAGGGTTTCTCTGTGTAGTCCTGGCTGTCCTGAAACTCACTCTGTAGACCAGGCTGGCCTCGAACTCAGAAATCCGCCTGCCTCTGCCTCCCAAGTGCTGGGACTAAAGGCATGCGCATTCACTGGGTTTTGTAACTGGTCCCTTTGGACAAAGATGAGCCAGCTCTACTTTTGCTGCTGTCTCTCTAGCAGGAATACCCATGCAGCCGTGACCTCACAGAGTAACAATTCATAAGAACTTGCTGTCTCTGATCACTATAAATGCTCTGATTACACTTACAAACCACCCACCATGGGAGTGAGTCCCTGGGCCCTAGCCATTTCCTTATCACAGTACCCAGGAGGGCAGGAACCCCTCCAGCCATACCGAAAGTTTGCAGAAAGTTTTTTTTTTTTAAATCATTTGGGTTTCTCCTCATTTTGTAGGTATGGAATAAAGCTTTTACAAGTGTCCATTGGTATTTCATTAGACCATCGAAGACCTGCATTTGTGTGTGCTTTTATGGACATCTTTACTCTCTATAAACTCACTGCAAAATTTTGATATTGACAAAATCCAGTTCTAACAATTCTTGCCTAAAGATGGTGGATTTATTTTTTTGCTTTACACTTTGTTTGTGTGTATGCACGCATGTGTGTGGTAGCCAGGGAATGACCATCAGAAGGTAATTGTTTTCTACCATTGTGGGTCTGGGGATCAAACCCAGGACATCAGGCTTGGTGAACAAGCGCCTTTATTCACTGAGCCATGTTGCTGGCCCTCATTTTCATTTTTAAAAAGTGTTTTCTAGGTAGGGAAGGCAGCTCAATATTTAGGGGCACCTGCTGCTCTTCCAGGGGACCCAAATTTACGTGTCCCCACACACACGTAGGGCGGCTCACACTGCTCAGAGTCTCCATCTGCTCTCGGGGCAGTGCTGGTATTTGTGAGCTAACCCTGGTGTGCTTCTCTGTGCCTGTTTCGTGCGGTACCACAATGTGTGTTAGGCAGAGGGGCTCACTTTTATCGGCTCGACGAACTCATTTCGAAACGTGTCTTACTAGTGTTATTGGGGGATCTACTTCAGGTCTCTGTGTCCAGTCTTCGTTTTGTTCCGGCTTTGTTAGATTTGATTAACTGGGCATGCTCTCTGGGTCCCGGACAAGCAGCCTATTAATTTTTACCTCTTTGTTTATAATTCATCCTGTTCCGAACAGGAATTGCAGGCATGTCAATGTGCTATGACACAGCAAGGACTTACACAGTATATCCAGCCCCTCCAGTTTTATTCCCATTTTCCACTCCATTCCAATTTAAATGATCACCACAGGGAGAGCGGACCAATCTCAGATGGGTGGGGTTGGTACCAATCTCCATTGCTGCCATTACGACTCCCCACAGAAAACACAGGCAGACTTGTTCCACCTGCTCTCCGCTTCCCTCCATTACATGTGTGTGCTGTGTGTGATGCGTGTACATGTTTTTAAATGTGCATGCATATATGTGTATATTCATGTGTAAGCCTCTGTGGGTGCTGCACATGTATGGAACATAGACATACATGTATGCAAAACACCCATAAAAATAAAATTAAAATAAGTACTTCAAAGGATGGAGGATCTTTAAGACCCCATTTCCTCAAAAATAAAAACCAAACTTGTCTCTATAACAGGTAATGGAGACAATCTGGGTTTTAGCCTCTACCCCTCAAAGGCCCTAATTTACCTGTCTCACAGCTAAATTAACATACACTCTAATCTTTACCTAATGAGGAAGAAACCCTCTCCTCTGGGATGGCCAAACTGTAAATGAATTAAATCCCCCTCAATTTCTGTTCCCTAGTTCCTCTGGCATCCAGGAGGCTGAGGTGGTGGTCTGTGAACCTGAGTAGCCAGTATCCTGACATGGCATCCATCATGTTGAAAACATGAATACAAGTGTGCTTCTGTCCTCAATGGCCCCTCCTCATTCCAACCTCAACTGTGTAGCAGAGGACGACCTTGAACTACTGATCCCCCTGCCTCTACTTTTTCAGTGTTGGAGTTACAGGTACGCACCTAAGGATTGATTGAACCTAGGGCCCCCAGAATGCCATACAAGCACTTCATCAGCTGATCTACCTCCCCAGCCCACACCATTCTTCAAGTGTCAGATGCTCTGTAACTTCCTAAGCAAAGTCATCTACGTATTTTTCTCGCTACCGCGCCCCTTAAAATACAACAGTATTATGCTTGCTACAGTGCCTGTAATTCTTTATTTGTATGTCTGATTCCTTTAAAAACTGTGTATGTATGTGTGCCTATGTACATAAGGGCGGCACCCATGGAGGCCGGAAAAGGGTGTCAGGTGTCCTAGAACTGGAGTTTCAGGCAATCGTGACAACTGACATGCTGGGAACTGAACTTAGGACCTCTGCAAGAGAAATATTCATTCTTAAGACTTGTTTCTTCCACTCCTGATTCCTCTTTTGAGAGCCTCAGCCCCTTGAGAGGAAAAAAATCACAAACAAGTACCAGCCCTTATTGATAGCAGACCGTCATGAAGCAAAAGGATAACTACAACTAGTTACACTGATTTCGGGGTCTGAGCACTGACTCTCATTTCCCAGCTACTTGTTCCTGTGGAAGCTGATATGATTTACTGTGTAGACCAAAAGTTGGTACTCTCTCTAACTTAAATTTGTTTCTTCCTTGGCCTCAATCTGATGGTATTTATTAGAAGAGGAGGCCTCTGGGAAGGACTTGGGTTTAAATGAAGTCATGCAGATAAGGCCTCCCCCCAAGAGAAGATTAGTATGTTTATGAAGAGAAAAAAACAAGATGAGAGCTTCTACTACATGGGGACCCAGCAGGAAGGCGGTTGCCTGGAAGCCAGAAGCTGGCTCTCACCAGAGATGAACCATGAGATGTCAGATCTCCAACCCAGAACCACAAGAAAAACACAGTTCTGTTGGGTGAACAGAACTACTCAGGAAGGAAAAAAACAAAAAGGCACGCTATGATTCTATAACACTGACTGACTGGTTAAAACTTCCTAATTGTCAGGGCTGAGGAGATAGCTCAGCAGGAAGAGGCACTGGCTGCCCAATGTTGCAAGCCTGGTTCCTGGAACACACATAAAGGTGGAAGGAGAGAAGTGGTTCCACAAAGCTGTCCTCTGACCTTTACCCGTATTCCCCAGTCAACAACAACAATAACAATAATAAAGTTTAAAACCACAACCTTCCTGACGGGAAGTAGTATGTTCAGATAGAAATTATCTTGGGCTATCGTTAAATTACTTAATAGCCAGCCATTCATCACTCACCCCTGTGTCTCACTCAACATTCTTGTGACTGTCAGGTAGAACTTCAGGGAATGTATCAATTTATCGGAGTGCCCATTGTCACCAACCCGAAAGCCAAGAATGTCATTGAACAGGCTCTGAAGCTTATGGCAGAGACTTCCTTGCCTTTCTCCACCCTGCCTACCCACTGTTTCCACCAGTGCTTTTGAAAACACCTTGACTTATAACTTTCTTTGGGTGAGTAACTATAAAAACATTCCCACATTACAGCGTTACTGTGAGCAACCAAAATCCACATTCCTGGACAATGGATGATTGACTGTTTGGCTCAAGAGTGAATTCTCTTATTTCCTTTGAGTTCTATGCTGACAAGTGTTTAGTCAGCCTGTGGTATTTTGCTATGGCAGCAGAGCAGACTATGCCACTTAGTAAACAAGATTCAATGGAAAACAACTGACTCGTTTCATCTCTTTGTGATTGAAGGGACTCTGGCCAGCCCAAGCACAGCAAACACAGATCTGCCAGGCCTTGCCCTTCTCCATTCCCTCTGAATGCTAAAAATCGTTAGATCACATTCCTAAAGCTAGCCACCAAGGTCTATTCTTTTATTTGGCCACTTTCTTCTCTTGAGGCAGACTAACAAGGTCCAGCTATCAAAGTATTAAAGTCCAGCAATCAAAAGCCCCCTTTGGTTCACCCAATTAACATGCCCAGTTAAAATTGGTTTCCCCTTTACCTTTATAAACCACCATTTTTCTATGGGGCCCATCTGTCTCCTCTCTATCCGGTCAGTCCTTTGTCCCCCTCCCGGGACAAATGCCCCTTCCCCTCTGACTTGTTTCCTTCTTCTCCCTCTTCCTCTGTCTCCTTTTGTCTTTGTCTCTTATCTCTGCCCTTTGTCCCTCTGGGGCAAATAAATCTCCTTTGTGCTGAGAAGTTGGTCTTGGGGGTCCTGAGCCAATCTCATTCACTGTCCATACATAGGTTTCCTCTTCCATACAACAGGACTAAGTCTTAGACTTGCTTCAAGTGGTGCAGAGGAAATTGGGTCAACTGTACAGCACATGCGTCATCATGACTGTTATCTTCACATGAAAGAGGAACCAATCAGGTCTCTGGTCGGCCCAAGGCCTGGTATTTGGCTGTATCCTAGTGTTTGGGATTTGGCTGAATCCCCACCTCACCTACAGTGAGCCACATAGCAGACCTAGGGTGTCCTTCCTGCTCACATTGGTCTGAGGGGTTTTTCCTTATTTCCGTTCCAAAGAGAGAAAGTATTAGGAAATGAAACGCAAGCATTTGTGATAACATGCAGGGCAGGCTCTGCTCTTCTCAAAGGTAGGAACAGTCGAGGAGAGCTGAGGTGATGAAGAAGATAAGCTGCTCTTGAAGTGACCTAGAGCATGGTTAAACATGTCAAATACGTCTCTTCCACATTTTGTTAATAGACCCAAGGAATGCAGAAAAATGCAAACACCTAGAGCAGCATCTTAAAACAAAAACCAAAGTTCAGATGTGACTACATCATTGATAAGGATGTCCTGGTCATCTGATGCGCGTGTGAGTCTCCAAACCAGAACTTCATAGGTGAGTTCATTGATGATCTATCCTAAGTGCAAGATACACCTCCACGAGACATAGACCAAGAGGTCATCATCTTCCTCCCTCCCTCTCTCCGCCAGTCTCTCTTGATTTCCTATCACTAATGTACCTATCATGGACAGTTCTGTTAAAACCTCCAGACCTGATGAGGCCCTGACCTTCCAGCCCATCTATGGGAGGATCCAAGAAGCTGTGATGAGATTCCAGATGATGCTGATGCAGCAGTCAAGGGTCCGACACATCTGTATCCTTCAGAGTTGAGAGTCTCAGCTCATGAGACAAAAGGAGAAGGGGGTCCTGCTGAGACTTTTAGAATTCTGAGCTATTCTCTGTCATTTAATAAGAAGTTTCAAGTACATTGAGAAGATGAGAATACTGGAAGCTGTCCATGATGAAGAAAGGAGACCTGGGACCATCAAGATGATACAGTGAGTAAGGGCACCAGTGGCCAAGCCTGATGACCTGAATCATACCCCTGGGACCTACATGGTAGAAGGAAATAACTGTCTCATGTACGTTGTCCATGATGTATTCTATACCCCCTCTGATAAGTAAGTGTAATTTTTAAATATAAAAGATGAAGGGAATATATGCCTAATCACAGTGTCCCAGTAACTATAAGCTCAATGACTTTACCGTAGAATGATAAATAAACAGAACAGGAGACTGCCAGCTTCTGGCGTGGAAGCTAGCAGAAAGCAGCTAAGCATCCCAAATACGGCTCAGAACCCATTTCCAAAACTGAAACTGAAAGTTTCAATGGGAAGTAACTGTCAGCATCCAAGTGTTCCAGACTGGAGGAGCAAGGAACACAGTGTCGATATGTCGTCACTGTGACTCAGTGTGTCTCACTCAGTCTGTGACTTTGGCCTGTGCAGAATCTTACAGAAAGAAAGTAAAGGACTCCTTGGTCTGAAGACTTAGAGAAGACTTTTCTGTATGAAGCAAGCAAAACAGTGTAAGTGCCCACAAAATACAGGAGAAGGCACACTCCTACATGACTTTGGATTATCTTTTAAAAGAGTAAAACTCTAGTGGAAGATGAATGATGGTTTGCATAGATGAGACAGACACACAATGTCCTCCTTAGAAGAACAATTCGACATCACAAGGTTGCCAGCTATCTATTGAGGGAATGCAAATGGTACCAGCATTCCAACAGGTTCTATTTTACTCAGCAAAATTCTATGAAAACTAATCTGGAATAATGAAAAAAAGCTAGAATAATTTAAAGGAAAGCATGATATGCATTTAAATGCAGCTGTCTTTGAGCTAGAATAATTTAATAATTTTAAAATTAAATCATTTTAAAAGAAAGCATGATGAGGAAAAACATACCCAACCAAATAAAGTATGCAAAAAAGTTATTAATTTTAAAACAGGGAGGAACAGGATTGAGAGGTGGCTCAGTCTTTAAGAATGTTTGCTCCATACTTAGGAGGGGAGGAGTTTGGATTCCAGCAGACATATAAAAACCTGGATTGTCCCACACAATCCTGTAACTCCTGCAGTGCAGGGGAACAGAGACAGGAACATCATTAAGACTTCTTGGCTGCCACTCTAGGTGAATTAACACACCTCCGGTTTCAATAAGAGACCTTGCCTCAAAGGGACAAAGCAGAGGGACACCTGGCACCTCCCTCTGGCTTCTGTTTGAGTCACATGTGGTCAAGGAAACACATGTACATACACCATACAGACATACAGACACACACACCACACACACACACTTTATGTAGTTTCTTCTGAAATTAAAGCCTTCCATATTGAAGGGAAACTTAAGAAAGTGTGCTTGTAGGGAAGAGAAACAGTAGAATGCTCTAAGGGGAGGTGACATAGTTCAAGGAATCTCATTAAGACAGGAAGTACACAACTCAAAATAACTTCAGGAAGTCCATGAAACTGATCAAATACACTAGAACACATCCTCCCTTCCCAAACATATATAAACAGTAAAGACTGGTGAGGGTCACGCTCAAATGAGCCAAGCTACAAAGAAGACTTTCAAACAAGCCCATCTGTTGGAAGAGGCTGAGATCCACTGAATTGCCTACAAAGACCAGTTGAGTTGCCTGCACTGTGCTCCAGGTGCCCAGCTTTAGTGAACTGTCACCCATGCTAGTATGGGCTTTGGTGATACAGTTGTCTTTGAGTCATTTATGCTCCTGTAAATAACACTTACCCATATTTCTGTAAGTAACCCCAATAAAACATTCATTCAAAACATTCATTTGCCAAGTTGGACTTTGGTTGTATACATACATACTTTGGTCAGTAGTCAGTTCCCTATTGGGAATGAGTAGCCATTTCTTCTTGTCTCCCTTGAGATTCTAGTTGAAGACATAGAAGTATCGTCTATGAAAGAGAATTCCTGGGATACATAACAATGTAAGGGCTAGAAAGATAGAGGCACCAGCCGCCAGCCTGACCACCCGAGCTGGACCCACATGATGGAAGGAAGAACTGATGATCACAGATTGTCCTCTTGATCACTACACATCCACTGTGGCAACTTCCCATCCCCTGCTCAGTAAATAATAAAATGTAAGTGAAAAAAATAAGTATGGACAAATAATGTATCTACTACAGTACGGTCATAAAAAACTGGGAGGATTATGGCATAAAATGTAACGTATGGTTATTACCTGACCAATGATCAGTACGGAGTGGTCTTATTTTTAATTTTTCTTCACTCATTTCTATAATTTTTCAATATATAAAATATGTATTGGCAAGTAGAAAACATGGAAACGTGGGCTCATTTTAAAAAATAGAATGTATTTTATCATTACAACAACAACAACAAAAAGAACTTAAGTCAAAGGTGCACAGACTCATACTCTCTTGAGAAATATGTGATCGTTCAATTAAAAAAAATGCTGAGAAAATCGGCGTCTAGGGGAAAAGTGTTCATTTTTAACCCTAGAAACATAAATCCTTTAGTGTATAAAAGTCTTCATTAAGTTTAAAGATACACAAAATATTTACGATAATTAATGAAGACAAAATTTAATATTCTTAGTGTATATTTAGATAATATATGTAAATTGAATTTCTGGTTAATAAAGGAAAACACTGATTTATGATTAAGATTTCCTCCTCTTGAAATCACTAAACTGACTGTAAAATATATTTTAGGAGAATAAGTCCCAAGGATAAAGAGAATGGAGCAAGAAACAATTGTGCTACATTTCAACAACAGAGAAACACATGGTGAACAGTAACAGGCCTGCCACCCCCAGGCGACAGGACCCACACAGGATCAGGTAAATAGCAGTATTCTGAGAAGTCTCAGAGACAGTCCTCAATGTAGGGATAACCTGGAACCATGACAGGTTTTAACCCCTTAAGTGCCAGTGGATGGCTTGGTGGTACTCCAAAAAAGACTTGAGGTCTGTTTTATGGGAAGAGCAAAGCACGGCGTCTCTGGACAGTCAGACAGCAGGCAGAACTGGTTGTGGGGGTTGGAGGGAGACCATCCTGACATGGGCCCTCTAGTCGGCATGTACACGTGAAACACTGATGCCCCCTGCTCATAATCTATCCAGAGTCCAGAATTCTGCTGGCCAGCTCCTGTCCCTTCAGGAAAGAGACTATGAGATCTTTATCTGAATATTACAGCACCATGAGATGGAAATCCTAGAGGTGCTGAGAATCAGACTTCCCCAGCCCCAGCGCAGCTTAATTGCCTACAATTAAGGGTAATTTGAATTGTGGCCCTGGGAGCTGGTTGATTAGCATGTCTGCATGTTGGGCTACAGTGAAGGTCAAGGAAAGACTTCAGGTTCTAAACTTCTGGTCAGCCTCGTAGAACAGTAGTTCTAAATATGAGTAGGTACACAAGGATCATCAGACAACTAAGAAAATACAAAGGAGAAAGAGCCAGATAAAATTAACTTTAAAAAAAATGTTTAAATATTATTCCTCAGGAGTTCAAGGTCATCCTTGGCTTTTGAACAAGTTCCCTTTCTTTAAAAAAAAAAAGAAAGAAAGAAAATATTCTCATAGCTAAAAGGCTTTGCAATCACAAATCAAAAAGAACATGAATAAAAAAGAAATATTGTATTCAGAGAACAAAAATAGCTCTTGAAACAATATTGGAAAAATGAATCTAAAAAAGACTTTAAAAATAAAGTTGTAAATTCCCCTCCAAATACCAAAAATTCGTAGGCATATAAATAAAAAATAAAAGTTAAAAAAAATAGAGCTTTAGCCTACAGAAATTCAATACCTAAATAATAAATGTTTCTGAAAGAAATTCAGAGGAACTAAAAGGCCAGTATTTATATGTAGAAACATATTTTTTAATATAAAGTACAACGGATGAAAATAAACTTGAAGCAGGAATTCTAGGTGGAAATTAACAAGTCTAAAGTTATAAACAAAGTCACAAAGCCTACAGAATCTCAGAGTTGAAGGTCCTTCCAGGTTCCTAGGGTGGGAGTGGAGGGGTGTGAGCCAACACTTTGGAATTCTTAAAATCATGTGACATTCTAGAAGATAAGGTAATGTTTCAATAGTCTGAGAGAAAAGTACTTCTCACCAAAATTTCTATACCCAGCCTAAGTATCAATCGAGGGTGAGAATAGAACCACGGTCTTTTTACAAAGTTTACTTTCCACACACTATCTCCCGAGGTGCTACTGGGTTATATATCAGAAGGAAGAGAAAGCATGGAAACAAGATCCAACAGAAAACTGACATAAAGCAGACTTCCTGGAGAGGGTCAGGGATAACAGACGAGCAACAGAAACCATCGCAGGGTGTATCAGAGAGTTCCAGAAGACTGAGAAGAATGAAGCTGACAGACTATGTCATGGGAATGGGAGTTTTAAGAAGAGACCTAAGCAATAAGCTAAGAGTTATTACTAAGAAACAAGTACACTGTAAGTTAAGTATATTTAAAACAAAAGGCTGGGCAGGACATTCACTATGTGAGCCAGCTCCGAATATCACTATGGTGCAAACACTGAAGACTCTTCTCTGTTGGGCAGATGTGAAGGCAGGGACATAGAAAGTATGCTTGTGTATGGTAGGGTAATGGGTTGAGAAAGAAAATCAAAGCGTAAAGAATCCTATTGGCACATCAATTGGCCTTGGTGCTGCATTCAAGTAATCCTCGACTAGGAGCTGGGGCAGGAGGACTGGGGCTCCAGGCCTGCCTGGGGATTATCGTGGGGCCTCTCTTAAAAAAAACAAACAACATACACCATCACTTGTCACTCTAAGTGCTTAGTAATCCGTGTTTGCAGTGGGTGGTGCTCTGCCCCCCCACCCCCCCGTCCCTGCTGCTCTGTCCTAAAGGCAAGGATGCCTCCCCCTGTTCCTTGTCTACTGGTGAGCTTCCATGATACTCATAAGAGACAAGGTGAACAGCAGGTGTAGTCACAAAAGAATCTCGGGTCAGACCCTCAAACCAGAGCTCCCAGGCTTCATGGACGCCAAGCAGCAACCAGCGGTTGTGGCTCTCAAGTACATACTTGCTCTCAAGCGTAGGTGAGAGGGGGCAGGCTTACATAACATGCTCTGATGTTAGTCTGAGAAAATGGAAGTAGTAAGCTGGGCGGTGGTGTCACAGGCCTTTAATCCCAGCACCTGCAGGTGATGCAGGTGACCTCTGTGAGTTCGAGGCCAGCCTGGTCCACAGAGCAAGTTCCAGGACAGCCAGGGCTACATAGAGAAACCCTGTCTTGAAAAAACAAAAACACATAAACAAAAACTGGAACTCAAACAAACAAAAACCAGAACCCAAACAAACAAACAACAAAACAAACAAAGCAATGATTATCTTCCCTCGGCATAAAGTATCTCATGTACTTTGAAAGCAAATAGATGACAGATAATGAAAAACTACTAAGAGTGAATTAAAATCACCAAAATACACACAACTCAGATATAGCCACTGACCTTCTCCTTCCACATTCTTTGGATCTAGACACACCTTATTAGCATTCTACCTCTTCAGAAAAAAACTCCCTAGTTAAAATTACAATTAATGCCAGAGACAGTTAAATCCGAAGCTACACACCGGTCTTTTATTTCCTCTAGAGATTACCCAGTAAACTTGGTGTCCTGTTTGAAATAAATGGTTTTGTATCATTTTACAACCTCAGTGGGTTTCAGAAGTAAGCAGTAAGTCAGGGAGTACACAGGAGAGCCCCCAGAGTCATGTCACAGAAGCTTCGAGTACCTTTGAGGGCTACAGCTGTGCCCTACACTGGGACAGGCCTTCACTGCTCAGGGGCCAGGTACAATGGGTGTCCCATCCTCCCCAGGAATTCATTTGCCATTAACTTAACTAGGTTTGACTTGGTGTACTGGCTGGTTTTGTGTGTCATCTTGATACAATCTGGAGTTATTGCAGAGAAAGAAGCCTCCCTTGAGGAAATGCCTCCATGAGATCCAGCTGTAAGACATTTTCTCAATTAGTGATCAAGGGTGGGAGGACCCATTGTGTGTGGTGCCATCCCTGAACTGTTAGTCCTGGTTTCTATAAGAAAGCAAGCTGAGCAAGGCGGGGGGGTGGGGGTTGGGGGGAAGCAAGCCAGTAAGCAGCACTCCTCCACAGCCTCTGCATCAGCTCCTGCTTCCTGCCCTGCTTGAGTTCCAGTCCTGACTTCCTTTGGTGATGAACAGCAGTGTAGAAGTGTAAGCTGAATAAACCCTTTCCTCCCCAACTTGCTTCTTGGTCATGATGTTTGTGCAGGAATAGAATCCCTGACTAAGACACTTGGTTTTCTGAACTCTTACTGCAACACCAGCATCTTCGGGTCATGTGTAGACAAGAGCTGCATTATCTACTGGCTGGCAGATTAACCACATCTATGTGGGCCTCATTACAATAACCTGCAATTCCATTCCCGGCAGTTACTCATTAGGACGTGATGGGAAGTCCATTTCCACGGGTGGGACCAAGCTCAAGCTTTCTGTCTACTCCCTCATAGTCTGTTGATATCAGCATGATCCACTTCCATAATTTCATTTCCCTAGAGTGTAAATTCCTTGAATTCCTTGAACCCTGACTCCTGACTAACTTGTTTAAAGAACACCTGGAAGGCTAAGCTAACAGGTACACTCCAGTCAGCTGAAATCCTTTATTGTCCTAATACCAGAAACGAAAGAGACTTTGTGTATATTAGCAAATCATTATCTCATTGTACAAAAAAAGAAAATCCAAGGTAGCGAAAGTTATGTTCCATGTTCCCACAGCTCAAAGCTAGGACTAGAATCTGGGCCTCAGGCTCTTCCACGATTGTAACTCAGAGCGTCACATGCATGCAGTGTGCCTATCACACTGCTTGCTAAACATTTATATTTACGCCCATGACTAAGAATGCTCTGAGTGTTTGTCAGAGAAGCTTCTCGCAGTGCATGCGAGTGACTGGCTGAGCCGTGTCACTGGCCCAAAGGCAGAGAATAAGAAACTGTTGGAGTATTCAGCCCAAAATGGAACACCTACATCACTTACCCCAAGGATCAGGGGACAGCCTGGAGGGAGGGGCAGAAAGAGTGTCAGAGGTGAAGAACAGAGGGGAGCGTTGGGGCACGCTGTCTTCTAGATATGTCGCAGCCGTGGTACCCGTGAACTCACTGATGCGACTGTTGCCTGCACAACACTGTTATTCTGCTATGGATGGGGTGGGACCTCAAAGCTCCAGCCCCTCCTGCAGGAGTTATCGATGCTAATAGTTGCTGGGGGAGAGGGACACATTTCCTTCAGTGGTGTAGCCTCTGGTAAGGTGCGGTGCTGCTGTACATAACCTCTCACCCGTGCTTCTCTAGGCAACCCTAATGAAACTAGCTGGGTCACCAAATAAATAAATAAATAAATAAATAAATAAATAAATAAATAAATGGAGAAAGAAAGAAAGAGGAAAAGAGGGTGACTGACTGGGAATAGCAAGTGAATCAGGAAGAGTGACAGGGGGAACCAGAAAGGGTAGTTGGGGTAAAAAGTAGCAAAATACAGTATGTGCATGTATGCCAGAGATATTAAAAAGAGGCACAGATACAAAGTAACCTTAAAAATTAATAGCATCAGATGTCTGGGGAGTGGGCTGCTCTGATCACAAAGGCCTTGTGTTTGTAACTTTCCATGGGGCAGGGTGGGAGGGGGCTCCTATCCAGCCAGGGGACATCAGCTCTCTGATCTGTGGCTGCTGCACCTTCTTGGTCCCAGGGCCAATCATGGAAAGGGCAGGGGTCTGGATTCTAGGGGACTGAATTGTAGACTACAGCTTTGTGGGTTTTTTGATTCTTCTTTGTACTTTGGGAGAAATCCTAACTCACAGAGATGCTGACAGAAGAGAGAAGACAGAAAGGGGTGTTATGGTCTGACACCCCACCCCCGGAATAGCTGTAGCCATTTTGCTCCATGCCTGCCAGCTATTTCCTATTGTTGCTATAACATGCCTGCCAGGCATTGACACAGAAGTGACTTGGTTCAAGAACATGCTGACCATATACTCTGCTTTGTTCTGTATGTCCTGAATGTTATGTATGAGGTTTGCTAATCTTAAGAAATTCCACAAAGCTTTACATAGGATCTACCAAATCAAAGGTCAATATGAACTGTTATGTCTAAAATATCTTTGAGTCAGAGCTAACCACTGGGCAGCTCTTCCTGCACCTCGCTCTGGTTTGTGTGGCTGACACTGAAGAATGCTACTGACAAGCCAAAAAGTTATGCTTATAATATTTATGCTCTGTTATCTCGATGTTCTGAAATTTCCCTGTTCACCACCCATCCACCACCCTTACTTTACTCAGGACCAATCGGCTTAAAGGTTAGCTGATAATACTTTGCTTAGTAAGCCAACTGCTTCCCTCCTTGCCCTTTAAACTTTTGAACCTGGTCTTTCCTATAAAAAAAAAAATCGACTCTGAGAGCAGAGTAGGACCACAGTCCTTTTTGCCGTCCTGGATGTCCAGTATTGTGGTGTGCATTCAAAAAACTATTCTTGCTTAACTGAGATGGTGTGTGTTTGGTTTGAGTGATGATTCCTGAACCCCAACAAAGGGTAACTCACTCCAACCCTGAAACACTATTCATTTTAGTTGTGGAAGAGCCTCAAGTATGGACACTTGCAGCCTGAGTTCTAGTCTGGGCTTTGTGTTAGGGGGACTTGGAGATATCACTCATCTTCACTGCACTGTGAAGATATAGGCTCAGTTCTCTCATCCTCTCAGAGAAAGCAGGAACTTGGGATGACTCCGGCGGCTGGGAGTGACTTGTTGAGGATGGGAGGAAGGCTGGGAAGGGTCTTGACTCAAAGGCAAGACAAGGCCTTCATCAACTCATGACTACAATTGCCGGTGTGGGGTCTGCACAAGAGCCTCTAAGCATCCAGTCATAGATGAGGAGGGGGCTCCAGATGTAGCCTCTGGTGAGTAACTATCCATGCTTGACACTCACGCCCAAGAAGGCAGTTGTGTTTAAGCCCAGTGGGTCAAAAAGTAAAACCAAACCAAACCAAAAAGACATTAAAATAGGATGGGGACTTGGTAAGAGGAGAGGGACAGGGTGGGCAGAGAGAAGGTGGGAGGAGAACTGACCAGAGTCTGCTGTGTACAGAACTGCCAAAGAATAAATTAATTTCTAAAACCCTAGTGATAACGTTCACTAATGATGTACCCGTACCGTTACAAAATTTGCAAAGCAAATGGTGCCAGCCATGAGCTATGCAATCTATCTATACCGCAGTGTTGCATCAGCATTCCAAGGCAGCGAGAACTTGAGGCTTTTGCTAAGGGGAAGCCGAGTTGGGATAGATTTTGTTAGAATGAACTGGCATGTATTTATGAGGCTTGAGGTCAGTAAGACACCGGTGTGTAGTTAATGTATAGTTTATTTGTAGTGTCATCATGTTTTCCAGAAATAGCCCCACTGCCACAGTACGAACTCACTCAAGGTCAGGACACAAAGGTCTAGGACCCAGGGTGTGGCATTGGGAGGTCACGGTATCCTCTAGTCCACAGCCCTGACATGGGGATGAAGAAAGGGGTAGCTGGGAAACAGGATTGGGAATGAGTGGACCTAAAGCTATCTGTGCAAACATTGATGATAATTAAATACGAAGAATCATCAGAGAAAACATGGCTATCATTGATGGAATATACAAGCTGGACTCTTTCTATCCCAGGAAGCAGGCACAACTGTAACCCAGGCAGACTTTGTTTGCTTGTTTACCTCCATTTAACAGTTTTGAATCAGAGTCTCCCGGTGTAGCTCTCGCTAGCCTAGAACTCATTATGCAGTCCAGGCTACCCATGAGGTTGCTGCAATCCTCCTGTCTCAGCCTCCTGAATGCTGGGTTTATAGGTGTGGGCCACCACACCCAGCTTGCACCAACATCTTTAAGATTCGTTTTCTTGTAGGTGCGGAGATTGCATAGCAGGTAAGCACCCTGGCCTATGATCTCGTCACTGGAATGCTAAAAGCTTTTATAAGGTACAGTAGAGTTCATCAGAATTCTTCTGTTTGTAGGGTGCAAATCCGTGTATGAAGGCAGAATGGGGTCTGGCCAGTAGTGACAGCAAATAACTCTGAAGCTGTGTCTCCCAGATGGCCGCTGATTATCTTTCCTTCTTACTACAGAATGAAGAGCTGTGCAGGATATAAAACCACAGGACACACGAGGAGTAGCACAGGCAACTGTCAGCTAAGTAATAATTTAAAAGTGATACTATATTTGGTAATGTTTGCTACTTGTGATGTTTATCTGCTTTTTAAAAATGTAGTTTGGGGCTGGGAAATGGCTCAATGAATAGGAAGGACTGCTCTGAAAGCAAGAGACATCAAGGTCTGATTTAAAAAAATTAAAAAAGCCAGAGATGGTCACATGAGCTTGTAGCCCAGAAATGAGGGGACAAAAATAGACAGATCCTGGGAACTTTGTCATCAGTCAGTGATCCTAGCCAAAATGGTGAGCTTCAGATTCAGAAAGAGATATTAGCATCCTCTTCTAGCTTGTGAATGTGTGCTCATGGACACACATGCCTGTATACACATACACACACATAAACACACACATAAACACACACACTCACAGAATGTGGTGGCTCATGTCTTTAATCCCAGAACTCAGGAGGTCAGGAGGCAGAGGCAGGTGGATCTCTCTGAGTTTGAAGCCAGCCTGGTCTACAGAGTGAGTTCCAGGACAGCCAGGGCTGTTACATAGAGAAACTCTATCTAGTAAAAACAAAAGTAAATAAATGAATAAATAAATAAGAAAAGATAAGAAAATTTGTGATTTGTCAATACCGATTACATTTCCTCTATAAATGTTCTCATTTCTATATAACTTGGTATTCATAATTTTCTGTGCTTTTTCTTAAAGATGACACCCAAAACTCTAACAGCTCAGGCTATTAAAAAAAAAAATTGGCTATCTCGTCTCAGGACTAGGAGCTAAGAAAATATCAAAGGCAGGAAGCATTGGACACAAACATGTTTGACTGAAGGAGGTGAGCAGAGGGTCAAGAGGTTCCTCAGAGAGAAACTCCTAGGCAGTGACCTGCAGCCCCTGCCCTCCGCAGTGTCAGAGTCCAGACCCCTGCACTTTCTGCCAAATGTTTCACATTCAACTCTTTATTTTGCATTGTGAGCCACTGAGCTTAACCAGGGTTGTCTGTGTCTGGAGCTATCCACTGGAGTATGGTGGACTCTTTAGTGGATATACAGTTGAAGACAATGGCTACCCTCTTCCCAGCACCAACCAATCAATCACCAATAGTTCATCACTAAAGGATAAGGCCCTGCGAGCCCCTCTGCCTTCTGCTGCTGTTGGAGACAGAGCCGCTCTTGTGTGAATGGTTCAGGAAACAACCATTATTGCACGTTCGTGATCGTAATGGTTGTGTTGAGTCAAGACAATGCCACTTCACAGCTCCTCGTATCTTCCAGCTCCCACATACTTCCTTGCCCCTCTTATAAAGTTCCTCGGACCTTAGGGACTTCTAGTAATTTAATTTAATATAGCAACTTGACTGGGTTGATGGATGTTTGGATAGTTAGTCAGCCAGAGGGTATCTGTAAGGATGTATCCAGGAAAATCTCGGCAATATATCAGCAGATGGAGCAAAGATACTGTCCCTCACCAGTATGGGAAGGTACCAAGCCATCTTTGGAAAAATCAAAACAAAACAAAAAGACAATGGAGGTTGGGAAAATTTGCTCTTTTTCTCCCAGATTGTCCATCTCCTTATTCCTCCAATATCTCTGTGCCCCCAGCTCTCCAGGTTCCACACTGAGCTCAACTCTGGCCCACCAGGCAGGGTGATGAATTCCTGGTTCAGTTCTGGATTTGTCAGCTTATAACTTTATAACTTTCTGGCATTGCCCATGGAGTCTGAATCTTCACTGGTTTATTCTTATCAAGAGCCTCACAAATATTAGGGGCAGGACTGAGCGGAAGGAAAGATGGGGCTAAGGAGAAGGCTCAATCCATGGTGTGTTTCTTACACAAGCATTAAAACCTGAATTCGAGCCTTTAATCCCAGCACTTGGGAGGCAGAGGCAGGCGGATTTCTGAGTTCAAGGCCAGCCTGGTCTACAGAGTGAGTTCCAGGACAGCCAGGACTACACAGAGAAACCCTGTCTCGAAAAAGAAAAAAAAAAAACTGAATTCGGCCTCCCCATCCATGAAAGATCTAGATGCAGTGGGGCACACTTGTAATCCCAGCACTGGGAGGTAGGCAGGGCTTGATGGCCGGCCAGCCTAGCCTACTTGAAGGGATCCAGGCCACTAAGAGACCCTGTCTCAAAACATAAAGTAAATGACTACTGAGGAACAATACTTGAAGATGTGCCTGGGCCTCCTCACATTCAGACATACATGCACATGCACCAGAACATACATGTAGATTCAAATGAACATGCCTGCACATAAACACACACACAGAGAGGGGGGAGGGAGAGAAGGAGGGGAAGAGGGAGAAAGAGAACCCTGGTTCATCATGTTCTCTGCCTTTCTCTTAGCTTAATTGTATAAGCTAATAAAGAACACTTTTTTTTTTTTTTTTTTGGTTTTTCGAGACAGGGTTTCTCTGTGTATTCCTGGCTATCCTGGAACTCACTCTGTAGACCAGGCTAGCCTTGAACTCAGAAATCCACCTGCCTCTGCCTCCCAAGTGCTGGGATTAAAGGCGTGCGCCACCACTGCCCGGCCAAGAACACATTTTCCCTTAAGCTGATATGTAATTCTCTTCCCTTCAGCCAAGCATCCTGGTTCATCATGGACCCCTCCCTCCAACAAGCTTCATGTCACCCAGCAGCATCCAAGCACTGATACCATAGCGAGTAGAACTCAAAACTCATGGAGAGCAATTTTACCTACCTGACTCCTAAAAACACTTGCAAGAGGGTACAGATGCCCGAGACGAAGAAAATGGTGCTGATGAGGTAGCTTTGGGTCAAAGGGTCATGCTGCAGGCACAGGTCCTTGGCCAGGATGAGCGGCACAGCCACGAGACCCCCCAGGGCTGTGAGGAAGTGCTGGAGAGCAGAACAGAAGGAGGTGGGGATGGGATGTCATCGGCTGCATCTTTACTCCCCAAGAAAAAGTGCATCCTCTGTAGGGATGGCCGCCCATGGCTAGAAGTGAAAACCCAGCAGCTGGTCCTAGGGGCCGACAGTGAGGGCCAGGCAAAGACTCAGGCGTGCAATAAGTATGAGGGAGCTTTGCTCTAAGCAGCTGAGACCCAGCCAGAGGGACTGACTGGGCTGTGAGCACAAGACCACTGCATTGGGAACGGATGCCCTGGGAAAGAAACTAAGTCAGAGACAGAGGCTCAGTGGGATAAAACAGGACCCAAGAATAAGATCACAACAAGGGTGGGCGTGAGCAAGGAAGACCCCATTATGAACTTGAGGCTGTTGGCAAAAGGCTCATTGAGTCCTGGTTGGCAGGACACAACAGACCCAGAGTTCAGAGCAGGCCAGAAGTCCTAGCACACAGCCTCAGCTACCGAAGTGAAACATCGGATGGATGTAGGTTACAGACAGACAAGCAGGAGACAGATAGCAATCAATACAGTACAGGAATGAGCCACTATTTCACATAACCTGGCCTCAGTCTGATTAGGTCTAGGTAACTGCTCTCACGGGCTGCAGCTAGAGCCGTTTGGAGTCATACCAAGTGTCTTAGATGATGACACCAGTTTGACCTTTTCTATGTATCTATCCCGTGTACCCTGCTTCCTCTTCTCCTCCTTGGGGTAGAGAGCTCCACATCTTCTAACCACTCAGGTGGAGATAGCAGGAGGGTAGCAGGTGAGAAATAAATCTCCAGGTCTTCTTTAAGGGGCAGCTCCATCTCCTGTTGTCTCATTGAGCCATGTCTCAAAGGGATCAGTCAACCAATGGATTACCCACCCATAGGATTAATCAGTCAACCAATGGATTACCCACCCACATGATTAATCACTCAACCAATGGATTACCCACCCACATGATTAATC
>NW_021604631.1:2352007-2378949 GCF_004785775.1 Grammomys surdaster
CATGATTAATCACTCAACCAATGGATTACCCACCCACATGATTAATCCCCTCAATGAATGTTCTGGAATAATACGAACAATGTGACCAGCACTTCTCTTTGACAAATTGGGGGGATGAGTGTATACCGGAAGCAGGAAAGACTTTAAAACTCCCTAACAGACTGCGAGGACCAACAAAAACGGCTTGGCTGCCCTCCAAGGAAAGCCATAAGAGAATTTTCAGAAAAAGAAGGCATGAACATTTCAAGGCACGTTCTGGTGATCTTTTGTTTCTTCCATCAACCCTTGGACAATGATGTGAGTTTAATCCTTTACAACCCTTTTTCAGTGAGACTGTAGGGTGAACACAGGGCCTCACACACTAGGCAAACATACAAAACTCGTACGATGTCCCCCAGCCAGGCCTTGAAAGCGTCACATAGACACTTCTTTGGCATGTCAGCAGCTAGGCCAATAGAAGCCACAGGACTCTCCAGGCCTAGAGCCCACCAGTGTTTTCTTTTTCATCTTACGTACTGTCAGCAACACTGGTGAACCCCACCTATCAGGGTTAACTCCCTCCTATTATCCGATAAGCCTCAGATCCTAGAGACTAGGTAGCAGTTGGTGAAAGCTGAAACAGAGAGAAAGACTGCTGACAGCAGCTCTGAGGAAGGTGTGGTACCTCACTGTCTCCAAGGGCCTCACCTAAGTGAAGCGGACCTTTAACTGTGTCAGTTACTCTCACCTGAGTGAGTCACCTCCGAATGGCTGAGCATCTTTTTCTAATCGTCACACTTCTCCTCACGTGTGGAGGAGGAGACCTGGGATTGATATAGAAGCTACGGCAGCAGCTGAGGTTAGACCTGACAGATTTGATCTTCAGTTCTTTGACACAGAACTTCCTTGGATCTAGTACTGGCTGGGTGGACTTACCTGGATCCCCAAGAAGATGCAGAGATACCATGGTGGGTTATCCAGGATACCATAGGCCAGGTGGCTGCTGTTGGGATCCTTCTGCGGCCCATCCTGTTTCTTGCCTTGGCCTTCAGTGTGGGAGCTGAGCACACCATCACCCCTCTGCCAAGACAAGGAAAGGGCATGTGTGAGCAGTCCAGGAGAAGATAACGACACTTCCTGACCTCAGCTGCATGGTGGGACACCCTTTCAGACATGAGAGGCCGAGGCTAGGGGTCAGCGGTATTAGCCAGCTGAGGACCACAGAGACAGAGAAAAGACCAATGCTACCCTGATCCGTACCGTAGGCATCTGAGTTAAAGACTCTTAAGTCTTGGGCTGTAGAAAGGGAGGGGTTGACCCAGAGCCTTGCCAGGGAGATGCTTTTGCTAGGGAGGAGATGAAAGCCCACCTTAAGCTCAAAAGTAGGTAGATTTCCTCTCAGGGATGGAGGGTGGTCCCTATGGCTGAAGACACCACATGCTTAGGGTACAGGACTCTGATGATTTGAGCTGGATCTGACCTGAGAGCCTCTTTCCTACAATCTGGCCTCTGATGTCCCAGCAGACACATGTCAGTGGCAACCAACAGCTGTCTAATTGGACTTCAGCAGGAGGGGAATTACAGCTGCTCCTGGAAGCTGAGCCGACTTCCCGGGGCTAGTGAGATCGTGGACGTTAGAAAAAAAAACAAAACAAAACCTACTACCATCATTTTTGCCAGATCAGCATAATTCCTTACTGCATTCAACATCCTTACACCTATAGAAAAGTGCAGCTACCACCCCTCGTCAAAGAAGCCTCTCTTCACAGCCAACAGAGATCATCCCAGAAAATGACAACTGCGGGGATCAACAATTCGGGGATCAAGAGATTATAGAGAGTTCAGGCCCTGTGGATACTTCTGCATTACAGCTCCTCATCTGTGGCTCAGAGGATGTAGAGGAAGAGGGGGTAGAGAGATCATAAGAGCCATGGTTTGCTTTCTCATGTCTGCTGCTACTCCAGTCTCTACTGTCAGTGTGAACTGAATGGCTATGCCAGACTAATGTGAACAGGTGCAGTACCCACAGGCATAACCCAGACCCGCTGGCCAATTCACATCCCTCCAGTTTAACCAAAAAATTAACTCGGAATTATAGATTTTTATTCCAACTTATTGACTGTATTCCTTATTCACCTTGGGCCGATTAATAGTATTTCTGTCTCAATGTTCTTATCTACACAAATCTAGATGGTTGAGAAAACTGCTTTGCAGTATAAAGCACAAAGTCCAGGGTTTAACACAGCACAACTGCCAATAAACGTTAGCTGTTGTGTTCACTATGACCTTCCATAAATGGCAGGCCTGACATGTCCTGACATGGAGACAACTGGTTGTGGGTAGAGGAACGTGGGAACATCATCTCTGGTGTGGTCAGAGGTATCAAGGCCATTAGCATGAGGATCAAGTCCTTCTAGCTGACGTGCCCCAGGGGAGTCTCCAGGCCCTGGTCAGATCACAGAGTGCAGGTTCTAAGCAATGGCACAGTCAGGGCTGCCCTCAAGGTAATGTGGGCAGCAGGAGACAGTTCCGGAAAGGCTATTGAAGTAAGTTTACTCCAGAGCTTCCTCCACACCTGAGTCTCCATCTCTGCAACCCACCTCAGGAAACATCTCTGGAGCAGTGTCGGCTCGTGACCTCATGGACTGGCATGAAGCACATTGATTCTGTGTGTTCCTTCCATCGAAGAAAAAAATATTTCAAATATTTGTGGACTACCTTAGTAGAAAAGTGAGTTGTGTATTAAACACCCTCAAAGTGCATTTTAAAAATCTATTTATTTGGCAATACTGAAGATTAAACCCAGAGCCTGTGGGTCAAACATAGAGCCTCCTCTATGCTACACTTCCTCTGACCTACACCCCTAGCCTCTTCTATCATTTTTGAAAACTTCTTCGTGGCATCGTGGGGCCAGGGAGCTGAGGAGACGTGGAGAGCAGGTCCAGAGCAAGAGTGGGATTAAGGCGTGTCCAAACCCCCTAAATCTTGTCCTGAGATTCTTGAAACCTGGTAGCCAGGTTAAGCTTCCTCTCCCCTTATAAGGTTATGTCCAGCATCACCTGGGATTCCTCCTTATGCTAATGAGGCATCTCTGGCATCCTGGCCCAGACCAATGGCATACACTCACCCTGAAAGCCCCTACCCACTCCCCAAAGGTTTAAATAGCCTTTGCCCGCCCCCTCCCCATTAAATGCTCATGGGCGCCTCTGGAACAGTTTCAGATCAAGAACTGGACAGCTGTTCACACCACCTCCAAAAAGCACCCCCTAGGGATCAGTATCCAACATGCCCTTCCCCCATTACTGAAACCTTGGAAGGTTTCAGCTAGCCAAGGCCAGCTATAGGCTGAAAATATTAAATGGAAAATTTCAGAAATAAACATACTCATAAGCTTTACATTTTAAATATTTATTTTATCATGTGTGTGTGTTTGTGTGTGTGTGTGTCCTCCAAGTGCCCATGAAGGCCAGATAAGAGTGTCGGACTGCCCGGAACTGGAGATCCAGGCGGCGGTACCACTCAACAGAGGTGCCAAGAACTGAACTTGGGTCCCTCTGCAAGAGCTCATAGCTCCTGAGCCTCCTCTCCAGTACTAAGCTTTATATGTTAAACTGAACCATTCTGAGCAGTGGGATGGGATCCTACACTAACATTTCCCACCATGCCTGGGAAGGCAATTCTCCTTGTGTAGGGTATCCATGGTGTATGTACTACCTTCCGGTATTTCCCTGAGTTAGCTGTCCCTGATATCAGACCAACTGCCTTAGGATCCCAGGACTGTGGACAAGGACTCCAACATGCGAGAGTACTACTCAAAGGGGCACCAGAGCATAAAACATGGAAAGGCACATTGAGACCATGTGGCAGCATTGGAGGGCATACGGGAGAAAGTACACACATGCACATGGACCTATCACAAATATATAAACATATATAAATACATAAATATATGCATATATCACATATCACAAATATATACAAATATGTGTGTATATCAAAATATAACAGATAAACATATATAAATACATAAATATATGTATAGGTCACAAGTATCACAAGTATATACAAATATACATGTATATATCATACATATCACAAATATATAAACATATAAATATATAAATATATGTATAAGAAACAATACTGTTCAGCACCACCTAAAATTTCAGGAAGGAATCTCCTGGGAGTCTTAGGAGATATCGCCACAAATAATGGCAACTGTTGTTTTCTAATCAAGGTCTGTCAACCACTGCACTACTGACATTTTGGACTGCATAATTCTTTGCTGTGGTCTGCAGGGCTGGGGCTAGAGATGGCTGACCTGTGCACTGAATTAAATTCAGTGCCCTTCCGGCCCCTCCTCTCTCCTAATTGTGATAACCTAACATATCTCTGGGTGTTGCCAGTGACTCGTAGGAGCCATCACTGTAAGAACAGGTCCCACTTTTCCCAAGAAAGATCTAACTTAGGTCAGTGCTGGCTGGAGAGAGGCGGATGTGGAGGCACAGGCCACACTGTGTACTATTGAAGGTGCAGAAAGCCAAACCTTCCATGGTGGCAGAACACAAATACTCAACCCAATTCCTTTCTGATACATACCCATGAGCCCCTCACCACTGGTAATGAAGAAAGCCCAGTTTGGTGCATTGAGGGAGCTGTGAATCGGTTTCATACTTCCTGATATGGGGGTGTATTGAGCTAGCCATAGACCTGCTCTACAGAACTATTTTATGCCCAGATAAAACATTTGTTTGTAAATTTTCCTCTTTATGCCATGTCTCCCTGATAAATGTGGCCCACCAAGAAAGTCCAAAGCCACCCACAGGATGGCTGACAGACGAAAGAATATACTGAGGTTTCTGAAGCAGTACATATGGACCGTAACCCTCAGGGAGCTGCTCCTGTTGGGGGTAATGAGCCTTGTTTGTGGAGATGCTTTCTAAGACGCCCAGAAGATTCCTTCCTGAGATTCAGGCAGTGCTGAACTATATCATTTCTCATGTACATTTATATATTTATGTATCTATATGTGGGTTTATGTATTTGTGATCTTTGTGATATATACACACATATTGCTGTATATTCATGATATGTGTGATCTCTGCGATATGTGTCAGTCTGTGTTATCTGCCCAGAAAAACACCTAAGGAAGAATTACAACAGGAAAACAGAAAACAAAAACTTCACATACCACTGTCCTCCCTAGCTTCTAAATTGGTGGGGAAAGTTGAAAAATGAAGGAAAAGATAAAGATCTTGTCCAGCTAGTGAGTCACAAGAAAGCAGAATAGAAATCAGATCGGTGCTGATCTGCCCTTTCTGAGATTCAAAAACTTTGAGCCCATGGGACAAATCTAACCATGAAGAAGAGGAGGGCAAGGAAGAAGTGATCGTGACAGACTGAGCGGCAGAGAGGTGGTGGGTGATGCCCAGCTTATCAGGGTGCACAAGATTGTGTCTGCTGGAGAATTAAGAAGAAAGCAAATTCAGCCAGGATTCAGACGGGTACCAGGCCTCTGTGTGTTGACTGAGCTTCACAGTGGAATGTGATTTTTCTTTTTTTCTTTTTCTTTTTTTTTTTGAAGTATAGAATAGAGTTATTCAGTGCATGGGAAGAGGAGTTAAGAGGGTAGTAGAGGCAGAGACAGAGAGAGAGAGACAGAGAGAGAGAGAGAGAGAGAGAGAGAGAGAGAGAGAGAGAGAGAAGAGAAGTAGAGGCCTGTCATGAGCACGTGGAGAGAGGGGAAAGGGAAGGAGGAAGGGGCGAGGGGACAGAGGGATCAAGAGATCAGGAGAGAGCAAGAGAGCCAAATATGATTTTTCAACAGGTCACAGGGGCTCTGGGGGAGCTAGGTGACCTAGGCTAGGATGCAAATTGGGCTTGTGAAATACTAAAGCAATCAAGAAAGGATGAGAAAAAGAAGAGTCAAGAAAAAGGAGACTTCATGGGTTTCTCAAGAATCTTATGGAGTAACGTGTGTGGGGGGGGGCTGGGTTACTAGGGAGAAAACTGCCAGAAACTCCAACATTGTGGTTGTTAACCACTGGAAAGCTTCAAGTTCCGGGACAGGTCACCAAAGGGATAAGTGAATCCTGGTATGTCAGCTGTCATGGAGGAAGGAGCTCTGTGGAGTGGGAATCATAACAGCCCCCTCCTTAAAGGAGTGGCCGAGCAGCCTGAAGGTGAGGACCATGAAGAGAGGCAGGAGCCCCCACAATGCAGATGAATGTATTGGCCTCCTCTGATGTGCTAGATATTAGGGCTTAGGTGGATGCTGGAACCAGGAACATCAAGGGTGATGGATACCAACTAAAGATACAAAAGTAAATGGGGTAGATAGATAGATGGATGGATGGATGGATGGATGGATGGATGGATGGCAGGAGAGTGGGTGGGTGGGTGGATGGATGAACAGACAGACAGATGGACAGACAGACAGATAGACTCAACTTCACCTAGGAGTGAGTAAATTTCTCCCTGAGTACTCTGTGCACATTTCTTCCCTGGAAGTGGAGATTGCATGCTTGGTTCTAAACTCTTTCACAAGGAGCCAGAAATGATCAATAAAGAGACAGCATCAGGAAACCAGGGCCACAATAGGTGCCAGCATGACCTTGCTTCCTCTTGACCCTGACTAGGTCAGAAAAACATGATCCAGCCTTGCTTAGTCCCTTGGGGATGGAGAGATGCTCCACTCTGGGATGAAAAAGGAAGAACTCACATGGAGATTGCAGAGGGCTGACTAAGGCAGTGCCTCCCAAAGATACCACTGTAGCGAGCATCCTTTGAGAAAATAGCTGACGTGGTGATGCATTGTTTTGTAGGCTGAACTAGGCCTAGCTAACAGTTTTTCTTTAGTATCCCCTTAGCCACTGACTCCTAAGACCCACAGGTACTCGCTTGGAACAGACGGCTGTGGAACTGGAGTGAAAAGTTTCACTACACATGGTGCCTATCTCTGGGTCTTTTGCAGAACACAGGTCAGGCACGGCCGTGACATACTCTGGAGGCTTCTGGATTAGTGAGGCAGATGATATCCAACAAGGTGAATGAGAAGATCCCACAGCAGCTCTCCCAGAAGATGATAAAATAATGCTGGAATAGTTCAAAGGAAGGTGCCCTGTGTGGGCGGGAAAAGATGCTTCCAAAAGCCATAAAGTCCCAATAGCAAGCTGGGCTGTCTCTAATGTGACTCTAGCCAGTCTAAGAATGGCAAATGTGCACTTCTCTCCCATTTGGTCTGCCTTACTAAACACCGTTAGCTTGATTACATTCCTAAAGCTAGTCACCAAGGTCTAGTCCCCCTAATTTGGCCACTCCCTCCACCTGAGGCTGACTACCAAGGTCCAGCAATCAAAAGCCCACTTTGGCTGCCTTAATTAACATTAAAATCAAAATTAAACACCTCATCCTAACACAGGACTTCCCCCTTTACCTGTATAAGCTGCTATTAGCCTATGGGCCACATCTGTCTCCACTCTATCCAGAGACAGTCCCCATCCCCACCCCTCATCCCCCCACCCCACCCCCTCCCGCCCCTGACAAATACTCCTTCCTCTCTTCCCTTGTTCCCTTCTCTCTTCTCCCTTTTCCTCTATCTCCTATCTTTGTCCCTTATCCCTGCCCTCTGTCTCTCTTTTATGCTGAGAACTTGGTCTTGGGGTGTCTTGAGCCAACTTTGAGGTCCTTACTCCCTCCCGCCATGAGTTTTTGACCAGGAAGGCCCTGCCAACCACAGAGGCTATCTCCATGGCTGTCCGTTGCATGCTAGAACTAGGTGGTGGATCTTGACTGCTGAGATACCTGTGTATTTTAGCTCCAGAACATGGAGAAGTTAGATTGGGACTAAGATGGACAATCCCTCCCTACTGATTGGCTTTGGTAATGCCAGAAGGCACTACGCAGGCTACTAGAGAGAGAAGGTAAGCAAAGACAGGGGTCTGCACAATGCCTGCTCTGTGACTTTTAGATGACCAAAATAGGTTGGAGAGGGTGACAAGACCAGGGTTCCAGGACTGGCTAAGAGAGGCCTCTGTGGGATTACTGTGACCAGACTTAACAGGGCCTGGAGGGGAGGGGCTGTATAAAACAGAAGGAGAAGCTGGCACGATGGGGTTTCAGGAAGAAAACCAGGCTGTCTCTGCTTCCCGTTGTTTGATTCAGAGCCTTTGGGAAGAAAGTGAAGCCCGAACAGAGGTTCCTATCCAGAGAAGAGCTGTTAAGTAGAGCAGACGCAAACAGCAGGGTTGTCCTCAGCACAAGGTCAGGAACCCTGTCACCTTCCACCTCTTCCCAGTGCCTTCCTTTTCATTCACAGGAGGTACAGAAGCCACTCCTGTTTGATGATAAGAACCTGAAGGAAAGGGATCTGAGCCCACACTGAGGCCTCCTTCCTGCTCCCAAGTTCTCTCCCCGCACCACCAGCACTCACCATGCAGCTGGGGGACTCACAGCCGCAGCCAACTGCAGAGTTCATGGCAACCAGAGGGAGCTCTCCTTCTTTCTGGCTTCCTTTAAGAAACAAGACAGATAATACCAGGAAAGGAGTCCAGTGCTTTAAGAGAGGGGTCTGACTCAGAGGGCAGGCCCAGGGGGAGGTGATGTACTCTCACTGTGGCTAATGTTCCTCAGGCCTCTTGCTGTAGAGATCAAGGTGCTTCCAACTGTGGAAAATGCTTCCTGGTTTGATAAGTTTTGTGGGCTCCAGGAAACTGGGTGTGATTTGAGAAGTCTTTCAGAAGGCCAGCTTCTGAAAGGAGGGAAGGAGGAGGGAGGTGAACAGAGTTACCAGTAATCAGAAAACAGATTGAGATGACAGAGAACTCATTAAAAAGATAGTGAGCCCAGGAGAGTTGATGCATGAATGAAATGATTAATGACAGAAGTATTACTTCGTTCTGGGCACTCTGCCTCCAAGGCTCTTGAGTGGAGACAAAGCTTACAGCAGGGGTTCTCACCTTGGGGATTATGACTGCTTTGGGGGTCAAAAGACCTTTTCACAGGGGTCACCTAAGACCATCGGAGAACACAGGTATTGACATTATGATTCATAAAGTAACAGTTATGAAGTAGCAATGAAAATAATTTATGGTGGGGGGTACTACAACAGGAGGAGCGGTGTTAAAGGGTCACAGCCTTAGGAAGGCTGAGAACCATTGACCTAGAGGCTCAATAAGAATCTGAGAAAACAGCACTGGATAGCACTGGGCTCTGTAAGACACAGAAAAGCCTGGAGGAGTTTTTAAGAAAGCCAGATAGACAGAGTTGCTTTCCTGCACAGAGGACTTGGAAAGACCTCTCAAAAAAAAAAAAAAATGTGCTCACACCCCACCTCTGTGAGAGCCAGACCGAGCAAGCAGCAGCTACTCATGGGGGTAGAATATTCTGAGGCAGGTGGCCCTGACTCCCACTACTCAGAACACAGGACAGGAACCACAGAAAATTCCATGGGAAAAGCATGGGGAAAGCACAATAGGATGTTGCGGGGGGGGGGGGGATCAATCTGGCTGAAGCCTTGACAGAAAACACAAAATCAAAAAAATCATTACTACTAAATAGCCATCCTCCAAGGACTTGACTCCACTCCCGGCTACAGCGTCTTATGTGCTGCTCTGTGTTTGGTTTGTTTAATTTGGTGACAGACGGAGCCTGTGCATGCTCGTGTTACAGATTACACCACAGGGCCTGAGAATGGTGCCAACCAGGCAAGCACTCTTCACTGAGCTGCATTCCTGGCCCTCCAGTACCTACCTTTGTTTGTTTGCTTGCTTGCTTGTTTCTCTTTTTTCTCTCTTCCTGTTTTATTTTGCTTTACCTTTCTTTTTGCTTGTATGTCTGTGCATATATGTAGGTACAGGTGTGTGTGAGGGCCAGCAATCAAAGTCAGGTGCCATCCTCCATCACTCTCAACCTTATTTACTGAGGTAGAGTCTCTCACTTGAGCCCAAAGGTAGCCCATTTTATTAGCCTAGCTAGCCAGCTTGCTCTGGGGAATGCTCTATCTTATCACTTCTGAGCACTGGGATTAAAGATGGCTACTGCACACATCCAGCATTTTTGTGGGTGCAAGGGATCTGGACTCTAGTCCTCACAATGGCATGTCAAGTGCTTTTCCCACTGAGCCACCCCCTAACCCTCATAGGTGTAACTATTACATTGTAAATAGAAAACTTGTGTGGCTGAGAACTTAAATTGTTTTCCCCTTGTCAGCAGATACCAGCTTTACTTTCCCTCTTCTGGGACCATATACATACATACATACATACATACATACATACATACATACATACACACACACACACACATACACACACACACACAATCACACACACACACACACACACAGACACATGCTCAGAGAGAGAGAGAGACATACACACAAATAGACACATACACATAGACACATACAGAGAGGAATACACACACACAGATATAGACACACAGAGAGAGATAGACACACACAGAGACACGCTTCCAAAGAGGCAGATATGCCCACACAGACTCAGACACACAGACATACACACATACACACAGACAAACACAGACACACACGCCCATACACAGAAGCACCCAGACACCCAGACACGCCCTATTCTTTGAACTCATTCTTGCAGAATCCTGACACTTCTCCTGAGCTGCTTAACAGGAATGGTCACAAGGCGCTTTGCCATTCCTCTGTGTAACTAACTGCTTCTGCCAACCCTTCAGCTCATCTCCAGGTCCACCGTCCTGATAGGTAGAAATCTAACCATGAAAACCAAAATGCTACAAAGGAAGTTAGGCTGGGAGGAGAAGACACCAGCATCCTCTATTCTCACCATCCTGGTGAAGGACACCAGCATCTATCAAGTGACCCCAGCCCTGGTCCTAAGTCCATCCAAAGCAGTATCCTTGCTCTTCCAGATCCTCTTAACTCTTTCTCATGTGTATCCGATACTCTCCAATGACAGGAAGTCCACTAACATCATCTCAGCCTCCTTTTGGCCCCTCTACCCACTCTATATTAATTTCCTGCTCTGTAATGTCATAACCTTCTTTCCCTCCTGTCAATGGTCTGGATAAAGTGGTAAAACAAAAGTTAGTCCTGTTTTCCCTTAAACAAACAAATAGCTCTCCTGAGCCATAAGGATGAACTGAAACTCCGCACACAGCCATGACTGTGTCTCATGACTTCTTTCCTTAAGTCTGTTGCTCACCACTTCCTGTCAATACACCTGGGGCTGGCACACATACATTCTCAACCGAGCAAATGGATCCAATCAAATTATCCAGGGTTACTCAACTCTTCTTAGTCACTAAACTGTCTCTCAGATCTCATAAGCCAGATCTTTGTCAAGAAAGAGATCCATCTAAATGTGTTCTTCCTCCTTCCCAGGCTCTGGCTGTAACACGGTGGGGGTATCTCAGTATAGCATTTACCACAGAGGCATGAGTGCTTGAAGTCTACCTGAATGCCATTCACTGTGGCATGAACTGGCCACAGTGGCACACACCTTTAGCCCCATCACTGGGGAGACAGAAGAAGGCAGATCTCTGTAACATTGAGGACAGTTTTGTCTACATAGTGAGTTCCAGGCCAGCCAGAGCTTCACTGTGAGACCCTATCTAAAAAAAATTAATCAATCAATTTTTCAAAAGCCAGGAGTAGTGTCACACACTTGTAGTCCACAGGATATCCCTGGGGCTCATGGGCCACCCAGGGAAAGTGGACTTTACTGCTCAGGGAATCTGGGTGCCAGCACATTCAGAGTGCAGAACATTGAAATAGTGCAATACTGGATGGAGTTTCTCCCTTGAGCAGTGCTAACCTTGCCTTTATCCTCATCCCCTTTGTAATGGTCTCTGACATTCTTTTTTCAAAAATGGGAGGTCTTTGAAAAAGAACAAGGAATATTTATTGAGAGGAAAAAATCTCAATAAATCAAATGTTCCTGTATTCTTCTTTTTTGACAGCACGGTAGGAAAGACAAACGGGTCTTGGTGTTGAGAAGAGAAGGACAGGAGGTACTGGGCATTGAAGAGGGAAATGGGCTCAAGGGCAGAGTTTAGGAATGTCACTGAGCTTGATGGATGGAGATGCTCTAGAGAGAAGGGCAACTTCTTGTGAAGACTACCAAAACTTGCCATGTACACAGCTCAGAGTCCAGGCCACTGGCTGGAAAGTTCCCCATGGGAATCATATGTTTGCTTGTACTGCCCTCTATCACCTGTCCAGGAGAACCTTGGTTTCTGTTCCAGGTGCTTTGAGGACATGATTGATGGAGAACTCCCTTGGCGGCCCTGCTCATCCAACCAAGGCTATGGGCAATGTTCTTGGTCCATCCCAACTCCTAAGGTACCATTTGGGAGTCCTGGGCCACCAAGTCAAGCAACGGCAGTCTCCTAAAAGTTAACTTCTCTAGCAAGATCACATTCACTGGGTACAGAGTGGCTGATGGGGTTTTCTGAGAGTGCATATATTTGCAAGATGCAGGTGGGGAAGGAACGGTGAACTTGGAATGGTGACCTTAGCCTGGCAGAATCAACGTGGATCAACACTAGATTCAGCTGTAGGTATTTTGAGGCCACAGAGACCCTAAATCGCACATCTGGTAAGTGGAAGTGCAGATGTAGAGGTCCTGGGAATTAGGTGGTTGTTTTGGTATGTGGTCAAGAGCAGGAACATGCGAACAAGGCAGGAGCTAGGCTTTGACGACCCTCTGGACTCACTGTTTCCTGACCAATGTGAATGAAGGCTCACAAACAGAAGCTGCCTCTTCCAGCTGAACCTTCTGCAGAGCTGCCTAATGTATGAAGATGTCAATGACTGAATAGTTAGGAACATTGCAAGTCCAGAGCCATATCATCCTGGGGCATCTTATTCCTCTTACTGGCTATCTGTTGCCCACCTCTGTACTCGACCTGACAATTTTGTGACCATTAGATCATTTGGGATGTCCAGTCAGAGCACTGGTGTTCCACTGGAAGGGGTTACCTTAGCAGACCACAAGTGTCCACTACCTCCAAAGTCACGAGTGTCATCAGAGACCATCCATTCGAGGTCTGTAACAGGTTTCCCTGCTTTGCTGTAATCCACCTCTCAAGTGTCTTGATTTATGACTTACTTTATTCTGTTACTATAAAAAGCTCATCAAAGTGGTACCACCTTGGAGTACGGAATTTGAGGTAACCTAAATCTGTGTTCCTGGGCTGTGGTCACTCATATTTGGCTCCAGAATAAAATTATTTATCACCTCTGAAGTGGGAGTTGTGTGTTTTGTGTTGGCACTGAACTACAGCAGGATTCATGGTCCTTCTATCTTAGATATGCCATTACACAAGGCATCCCGACACCAGGAGAGTCCTGGCCATTTCACCTCTTGAATGCAAAAGCCATTTATATATTTAATGTGCCCTTTATTTTTATTTTGAGACTGACCTTTTGTGGCCCAAGATAGTCTTACTCACTAGGTGGCCAAGACTGACAATGAACCCTTACCCTCTTGCCTCTATTTCTCCGATGCTGAGATTACAGGCATGTGGCAACATACCCTGTTCATGCAGTAGTGGGAATTGAACTCAGGGTTTCATGCACACTAAGAACACACCCTTTCAACTTAGCTACATCTCCAGCCCCCTAAGTCAATTCAGCTGCATAAGAGAACTATGCATTCTCTTATGTAATATAGTGGAAGTTTGGAAATGAAAGGTAGAGGGCAGCATGGGGCTGGGGCTCCCAGAGAGGCTGTGTCCCAGGGACTGTGGTTCTCAGTAGAATTCAAAAGCTGGTTCTGTTGTTGGCAGTCAGAGTTTGGGACAGGTATTTCCAGGTTTTGGGCATTGTAATCCAAAGAACTGAAAATAAAGAGTCATACAAATTTGTCAAAGCAGGAAAATAACTTTATTCAGAGCAAACGGATAGAGGAGAGCAAATAGGGACCGCTGTGGAGTAACCACTGGCTGGAGCAGGATACTTATTCTGCTACATTGTATTAGCAGTGGAGCTCAGTGGTTAGGCAGTAGAAGAGGAGGTGGAGCTGGGAGAGAAAGAGAGGAAGGGGAGGGCAGAAATAGAGGAAGGAGAGGAGAAGAAGGAGGCTATCAGCCATGGAGAACCATGGATGGGTTGAAAGCTGTCCTGGGTAGCAATTTCTATCAAAAGGTTATATATCGGGTAACAACTCTAATTGTGTGGGCATCTTGTTGACTGAGCATTTCTAAATATATAAATCCTTTAGATAATCATTAAGTTTTAAGAGTCTCATATCTACCAGGTACTGAGAGGATGGCAGATATTGTCTGGGGTTCAGCTGAGCTTTGTGGATGCAGCGTGGGGGATTGGCAGAGCCATCCCCCATGCTGGCGTCTTGTGGGTGCCAGGGCCTGCGCATCTAACTAGCTGGAGCCTGACTCAGAGCCGAGGAGCAGTGGGAACATGATGTCTGCACGGGAACATGCTAGACCAGGCGCTGTTTTCTAAATATCACCTCTAAGCTGGTTATAGGGAAGAGCACACTCAGGGCCCTGGCCATTGTCAGGGCTTCCTTTTATGGGATTCAAGGGGAGGAACTTGGTTGCTAAGGGGTGTAACATGGATAGTTCTCTATTTTGATTGGTAGATTGAGAGATGGGTAGATTGGTGATACATTTTACTTTCCCACAGTATGTCCTTTCCCATAATGCATGATTCATACACACACACACAAACACACAGACACACACACACACACACAACTGTTGTGCATAGGCATAAAAGGTAAGTGGGGGATCTCTCTAAAAGTTTTCTAGAGGACCACAAGCTGACTCCCGGGGCACACCTAACAGGATTAGATCATAGGAAGCTAATGGTCCTGTCGCTGAGGGTCCAGATTGTGCCTGAGAGGGACTAAGGTCATGTATACACTATATCCAGTGTGCATCCACTCAGATCTCAGCCCTGATTTATTGCTCTTTTAATCTTCATATTTGAAAGCATTTCTATATAAAAGCAGTATTGTCTCTGTATTGGCAACGTTACAGCAAATGTTAACTGTGCTGGAATTCTCTGGAGTCTAGGGCTCTGTTTTTGTCATCTGCCCCCATCAGGTTTCCTGTCATTCTTTCATACCTCATAGTCAGTGAGCCTGCTTGGTTGTAGTGCAGTAGAAGCTCTCTGAGTGTTCTGCAGTACGGAAGAGTTCTCTCTCTCTCTCTCTCTCTCTCTCTCTCTCTCTCTCTCTCTCTCTCTCTTTTTTTTTTTTTTACATTGCTTCTCATTCTGGTAGTGACCCTG
The DNA here is from genome assembly GCF_004785775.1 of Grammomys surdaster. NCBI lineage: Eukaryota > Metazoa > Chordata > Mammalia > Rodentia > Muridae > Grammomys > Grammomys surdaster. The sequence continues at coordinate 2,367,237 of NW_021604631.1, forward strand.
AGCTGAAGAAGCCAGGAATAGGTCTCTGGCTGCCTCCTTTCAGCTCCTCAAGTATCAGACCACTGGGCTCCATGTCTTCCTTTGGGGGGCTGAGAGGGGTGCCAGCTAACACCTGTAACCTGTCAGAACGTCAGGAAATAGAGAACAGGGCCACAGTGCCACCCAGTGGAAAAAGAGAAACCAGTGGCCAGCCTGCCAGCTTGGCCAGAATCCTAAACACACCCTACCTTCCAGAACTGAGAGTTGGGCTCTGTCTGTGGTGCTGACATTCTAGGACGCTCTCGGGACTGAAAGGGCCGGAGAGGGGGGAGGGGGGAAGGAAGGGGAGCCTGGCATGCAACTTCTCTGTCTCAGCACAGAATGATCCTGAGCCAAGGCATGTATATGTCCTGGCCTTTATTGAAGGCTCCCCTCCCCAGTCTCCTGAGGACTGGATAGGAGAGAAATGACATTGTCCTTCATCTACAGTGCCACATGAACAGGCGAGAGAGATCTAAACGACAGTGTTGTTTAAAATGAAATGGGCCTCAGAGACGGCTCAGCGAATGCATCTGCCATGCAGGTGTGAGGATCAGAGTTTGCACCCCCAGCACCTATGAAAACTCTGGATAGACTTGGAAGCCACCTGTAATCCCAGCACTTAGGATGGGGAGAGGGGGGATCCCCGGAGCTAGTTGGCTAGCTATACCAGCCAAATCGGCAAGTTTTCGGTCCAAGTGAGAGACCCTGCCTCGGTGAATGAAGTGGAGAGTTCCTGGTGAAAGCAGACACAGACCTCTGGCCTCCACATGCATGCACACGTAGACATTCACACCCGCACACAACTGCACACACATGTGAACATACACCACACACGTGAAAAGCACCTAAATGATTATTTCTTCCTCTTCCTCCTTCCTCTTTCCTTCCAGCCATCCACCCATCAACCATACAGCACATTCTACAACGCCCAACTACTGTGTGGTGTTCTGAGCATCATGGCAGGTGGTGAGTCTACCGAAGTCAGCAAAACCAGACAGAGCCAGACACACATCCCTGCCCTCGTGGAATCCATCTGGTGGATGAGAAAGACATTAATTGAGGACGTACGAGGATCACTGCATGCCCTCGGCTGAGATGGGTGTTAGAGTTCTCCTTCTTGAACTGGGACACGGCTTCAAGTCACGTACCTGGATGGGAGGGTGCTGATAAAGTTGCCAATAGTAAAAGGTTTCTAGACGCTAAGTGCCCCAAAATTAATTCAAAATTAAAATGGTAGTGAATCAGAGGAACTTCTGTTGGTGCTCACCTGTTACAGTGCACGACTTCGCTGCAGTCTTGGCTCCGAGCATACAACACTTTGCACTGCGTGACACCATGCAACGAACGCCGCTGAACACTGACTGAAACACCTGGCTGAGATTCAAGACTACAGTATCTCACAAAGTGAAGGATTTTTACTGCACATACAGAGTTCTCTGCCTTTACAGAAACACAATAGCTTAATTATGCAAAGTACTTTAGTATTTCCCTATCACTATTCCTCAGCATACAAGCGTCAGATTTTTATATCTTTGGATTGTATTGTGTTAGAATGTTTGACTTTAAAAACTGCTATTTGAGAGGCCTGGCAAGCTGACTCAGTGCATAAAGGAACCTATCCCCACACCTGGCATCCTGAGTTCAATCCCCAGGCCCCGTACGGTGGAAAGTGAGAACTGACTCTTGCACTCCGCTCTGACCATAAGCACACACACACACACACACACACACACACACACACATAAATAAATAAATTAAAATATAATTTAAATTTTTCTGCTTGAGATGCTGAGTTTCATTAAAAAAAAATGTTAAGTGAAATTTGGCTTGGGATTAGAACAGAATTTCCGCAAACTTCTGAAATGTACCAAAACATACTTCTGCCATTTTGTACTGAATGTTTATGCAAGGAGGTCTTCTCATCGGTGACAATTATGAAATCGAAATATCAATTCTGAAAACCGCTAAAGGTTCTGTATTCTGCAGTATCAGACACTCAGCCAAAAGGAACAGGCATCCATCTCATCTGTATCCACATTTGTGGTTTTCTTCAATAAACAGTGATTTTATATATGTGTATAAAAGAATTGTTTAAAAATAAATGCATAATTATCAGCTAACATTTAATTCATACACTTATTTTATATACTTACATACCCAGGGTTACATGAAAATAGGGGTCCTGAGTGGAAAAGGTCCAAGAAGCTGGGCTTCGTTGGAGCAGCGGGTGAGGCTGCCACGCCTCATTATGCGAACTCAGATAAGGCTGACGTGACAGGTGTTAGTGTCTGGAGAGTGCTTAGGGGAGGCAGCGAGCACAGAGGCTCTGGAGCAGTGGGGAGACAAGAACCGAGGAGAGAGAACAGAGAGGAGCGTGGTGTTAATGGAGGCAAAAGAGAGGCTACGGGCACACGAGCTGGCTGGCCATGTGAAGAATCTACTGTTGCATCTGAGGAGCCAGGGAAGGCTGCTGATGTGTTTGCGCTGATTGGGTGTGAGGGTGGAATGGAGAGTGAGGGATTATGGGGGACTTCTGGGATATTCAAATTTTTATGGAACTGGGGAAGAGTAGAAAGGGGCTAGGTTTGGATTGGTAGAGCATGGATGCAGATGGTTTGGAAATAAGCAAGTGGATGTTAAGATGTATGTGGACACCTCCAGGGGACCTCCTGTCAGACAGCCTCCATGTCAGCCTTAAGACTCAACTCAGTAGTTATGACAACCGGAGCCACCGTAGGAGTACTGAGGCTCTGGTGAACAGTGTAGACAGAGGGGTGGACCAGAGGCCACGTGGTGTGTGACAATAACGTGCAAGAGTAGCCTCAAGGTACAGAGGTCAGGTCATAAGCTGTGGATGTGGGAAGGGGTGACTCAGATCTCCCTGTCTTGTACAGAGTCCAGTCACTACAACTGTACTAGAATGGGATCCTCACAAACACAGAGACACAGAGACTGGTGCTGATGAGATGACCCAGAAGCCGAGTGCTTGCTGCTCTTCTAGATGACCCAAGCGCATTGCCCAGCGTCCATATCAGGTAGACCTCAACCACCTGTAACTTCAGCTCCAGGGGATCCAGTGGGCACTACACACATAGTTCACATAACCACTCACAGACTCATACACGCACATACATGTTTTTTTAAATAAATGCTTCTTAGGCCAGGATCCTTCCTTGGGCTAGGAATGTACTATTTGCCTAGTATATGAAAAGCCCTGGATTCCATTCCGAGCACTACATGAAACCAGGCACGATGCTATATGCCCATAATCCCAGCACTTGGGATCTAGAAGCAGAAAGTTCAGAAGTTCAAGGCCATTCCTCCACAAAATAGTAAGTTTCAGACCAGCGTGGAATACACGAGTGCCTATCATGGGCTGAAATTGAGTGTAGGAGGCAGCACAGCAGCAGACTGGTGGGGTGCTCTGTGCTGGCGTGCCTGGTTCCCTCGCTTAGGACCTGCCCTGCTCTGCAGCCCTCTGGCAACCACCCGAGGTGCAGTACCACACAGGAGGCCCTGAAGTAGGCTCCTCAACTGAAGGCTTATGAATGAGGATGCTCAGGGAACACAGAACAACTTCCTGCCTTACAGAGCCCCGTACCTAGAACCCTCTGAGTGACAGCTAGGGTTTTCCACGTAATGTCCTCCAGATTAATTACTGCTGAGTGTGTGAGTGCCTGCCTGCCATCCCAACACTTGTAAGGCAGAGACAAGAGGATTGCAAGTTCAATGAAACTCTGTCTCAAAAAGCAAAACCAAACCCAGGAGCCTCTCCTAATGTCCTCAGCCTCAAAAGCAGGAACATTAGCTAGATGGCAGTGTTGGCTACTCATGCCAACGCCAGTAGCAGCAGTGGAAGGGAAGGCTCTCCCTGCTGGACAGAGAGATTCCCTTTGTAAGCTCAACCCCAGGAGATCACCACCTACCAGGCTCTACCACTACACTTCTCTGGAGGCTGGACCTGACCCTTAGAGGCACACAAGCAGCCAGGTCCCCTCCTGAGGACTTCCCGTGGCCAGGCCCCACACTACAGAAAACAAAACAAAAAACCCCTGAGTTTGCACCACAATCAAGCCACACAATCCCTCCACACTCAGGCTACCCTGGAAAGATTCTTCCCTCATCCCCTGGAAAGAAACCCTATTTAAACTCAGTCTTCTGCTCAGTGCTTTGCTGCTTCTCACCCAAGCAGAGGCAGCCACCCTCCTGTGTCTTTCCCTCCCAATAAATCTCTTGTGTGAGGTTTGTTGTGCGGTGTGACTCTGTGATATTCCTTGGCTGCAGGGATACCTTCCCCTTCAGAGCTGTAGCAGTTACAGGCACTTCAGGTCATTGTAGCCAAGCAATTGGCTGAATGGTAGCCAGCACAACTGTAAGACAAGGATGCTGGATTTAGGGCAGCTTCTTCTACCTGATCTTTGTTGGTGCCCTCCAGCCCTGCATGGAGGTCTTCTTTCCAGAGGCCTCCACACACAGCCTCACAGAGGTGGCCTTGCTTCTTGAAGGCCTTGTTTGCCCTAGAAGGGATAACAGGAACTGCACCTTGGGTTCCTGCCATGGTCCTGTGAGTACAGCCAATAAGTCCTTGGCCATGTGACTCTCAGCAAAAAGCATCCTCTCTGAGTTCTGCAATGAGTATGGTATAGTATGGTATAGTATGGTATGGTATGGTATGGTATGGTATGGTATGGTATGGTATGGTATGGTATATGGTATGGAATCTGGTATGGTATAGTGTGGTACAGTATATGGCATGGTATGTGGTATGGTATATGATATGATATATGGTATGATATGGTATAGAATGGTATATGGTATGGTATGGAATGGTATATGGTATAGTATGGTACAGTATGGTATAATATGGTATATGGTATGGTATGGTATAGTATAGTATGGTATGGTATACTATGGTCAGAGGAGAGCTGTCACCCACCCATCACACTGGTCTTGTGTTCTCTGTCCTTCATGGGGTCCAGTCCCAGTCTTTTCTGGTTTGAACTAGAAAACACAAGCTCAGCCTCTGTGAACAACCTTCATTCTGGCACCAGAAAGATCTCTCTCCGTTGCCATATGCTGTATCTTAAGGAAGCTGAACTCAACAGGGGAATCTCAGAAAGAAGCTGGGTTTGCTGAGAGCATTATTGAGGACTTGGGAAGACTCCTTCCCTGTGAGTCTTTGGAAGGAGACAGGCTGATTGCCACTAATTAGGAGCAAATGGGAACTATGAAGGCAGAAATGTTGGTCCTGCACGCCATGTGTCTCTTTACAGAGGTTATAAACCAAGCTAGCAAACTGACCAGTGTACTGCCATCCAGCCTTGATAGACATACCTTAAAAACAACCTAACAGTCAATTTTCATTTTTCCCTTGGAATTCAAACTCCTTGAACTCTGTGTTCAAATAGGGTAGCAGAGGGAGGCCAGGCCTTGGCTCATAACCACCTCGCTATCATTGATTTGCTCACTCGTGTCTCTGTCCCTGAACCCTGGGGTGTGTGCAAGCAGATGCTTCAGCCCAAACATCTAAGAGCTGCCCACTCTCTACCTCCCTGGCAGGGAGACAAAAGGTAGATATGAGAGGGCAATCAGAAAATACGGTGCACAGGCACTAAATAATGACCCATATAAAAATTATTCATAGTAATTGATGAAAGGCAGGAAGTTATGACAGGGCTTAGTGTCAGGGTCAACAGAACAGAAGTCTTGATAGCAGTGTTTATTCAGTCCTGTACCACATGGTGGCCAGGAATACTTGGAAGGCAGCTCCTAGTGGTTCCAGAATCTTCCCAGTGATGCTGAATTTCACATTGAGACTGAGACCAGAACCCAGGTCCACCCCTAGCCCATGGTTTCCCTAACAGCTAAGCATTTTCCTTTGTTTAAACTGACAAAACCATGGAGCAAAATAGAAGGTTTCACACATTTTGTGTGGGAAGGGATGTGGGACCTGCTGGACAGCTACTGGATATGCAAGACTAGCAAACAGAAGATGAAAAGGTACCTCCATGACCCTCATCTCTGAATCTCAGACTGACAGGAAGAAGACTCACACCTCCTCTCAGCAGGGCTAGCTTAGGGACCAGCTACTCATAGGAAGAGCAGGAAGAGAGGAGAGCCACACTCCAGTAAGGTGCAGGTCAGGGTTTCCTCCCTCCCTCTCTCCTTCTTTTTCTTCTTCTTTTCTTCTTCCTTTCTCTTTCCCTCTCTTCTTGTCTCTCCATCCCTCTCTTTGCTTTTGATACAAGGTCTTCCTAAATAGCTTAGGCTGGTCTTGAACTCTTGACCCCTCTGAGCCTGGAGTACTGGAATTACAGACAACATCCCCACAGCCAGATCTGCCCAGTTTTTCCTCCCTATTGTCTTCCCTTTTCCAACCTACCCGCTCAGTCCCCTAACTATTGTTCAACATACCATTTGATATGGGGGAGCAGGAGCAGTATGCCATGATCCAGAGCTAGTAATAATGGAAGACATTTTATCCCTTGGCGGGAAGTCAAGACAGGGACCTGGAGGATAAACCATGAAGGTATACTATTTACTGGCCTGCAGGAATGTCTGTGGGAGCATTTTCTTGATCGATCATGAATTTAGGAGAGCCCAGCTTATTGTGGATGGTGCTATCCCTAAGGAGACGGGCTGGGTAGATAAGATGGCTGGAGAGATGGCTCAGCAGTTATGAACAAAGCACTGCTCATTCAAACAAAGGACATGAGTTTGGTTCCTAGGACCCATATGAAGCAGCTCACAAACACCTATAACTCCAGCTCCAGGATGCCTGTGACCTCCTGGGGCATGCACACACACACACACACACACACACACACACACACACACACACACGATGTAAAAGTCCAGGGAGCAAGCCTGAAGTTCTCTACTTTCTTCAGTTCATCTAAAGCTGGGTAGAAGTTTATCTAACAGGGGCTGGATTCAAAACTAAGCATCATGAAACCTAAATGGACAAAGGGAAGAAAAATGAAAAGGAACCATGAGAACTGGCCACGCATCTAGGTGCTTAAATGGAAACCCCACACAGCTTTCCACCGAAATGTCATCTAATCTCAGAACATATGCACGGAGACGTGGGTTTTTCCGGATCTCTGACACGAAGGAGCCGGCTCCAGGGAGCTGTTCTCTCCGTCTGCAGCTCCGGAGGCTCCGCGCCTCCTGACAGAGTTGATGGGAATGGGAGACTCGCCAGCTCCTCGTCATCGCCAGCAGATTTCTTAATTAGCTTGCTGATACTGTCAGTGTTCTGGAGCGGAGCCTGCCTCTGCTATTTTTAGGGCCTTGTACTAAGGAACCCACCTGTCATTTAGCTAGCCTGTCTTAATGAGTGACATGTATACGGACACCACGGATCAAATAGGAAAGGAACACGGCCTGGTGAGGCATCGAGGAGACGCTCTCCTCACAGCTTTAGGGCTCTGGTCCCAAATCCTCTTCCCATCTCCGGGGTTTTCAGAACAGTTCCTGGTCTTAAAGACGACCTCAGGAAAGAGGACAAATCAACATTCGATGCCAAAGTGTGCCAAGTCCCAATGTGCACTGGCTAACTTTGCTGTGTTCCAGGTCCCACACAGCATCCCTCAGTCATCTGGTGAATGGATCCTATTGTCACAATGGGAACATACAAGACCAGGGGAGAATTTCCAAAATTCAGAATTTCTCAAGTCACTTATTCTTAACACGTCATGTTACTGACACAGACACGGCAGCCCAGAAGAGCAAGGTAACTTTTTGAAATTAACTTTTTTCTGATTCTTTGTGAATGTCACGTCATGCACCCCAGTCCCACTCATCTCCCTGGTCCTTTGTATCCTCCCTCCACCACTGCAAACCAACCCCCCGCCAAATAAAAATAAAGATAAAAAGAACCCAAATAAAAACAAACAAACAAAAACTCGCTGTGGAAGCTGCCGTGTGTCACCGTGTGTCACCGTGTGTCACCGTGTGTCACAGGGTGCCCTTTGCTCACACTTCTTCACTTGCAAACATTCACTGCACTGAGGCCTCGGTCCGGTCTGAGGCCTCTGGCTTCTGCTCCAGTATCCACACTGGATCCTCATGGGACTTCGCTCAGACATCTCGTTGTTGCCAGGTGACTGCTAACTTAGGCAGTAGTCACACGCGTGGTGAGAAGCCAGAAGCCCTATAGAGCAGAATCCAGGTTTATCCACACTCGGTGAATCACATGTCAACAACATGTCAGAGTTCCTGTCAGCAAAGAAGTTGGGACGATGGGAACACTCATATATTTGAGAAATTAGTCTTCACTGGCTAGTCCACCTCTACAATTGCCTGTAGTGGTTCATACTTAACATTAATTGGGGGTTTCTACTCTGCCTTACATCATCCCATTCCCAGATAAAAGACACAAAACCTCTGTATTTATAATAAGCCTCAAACAGCACTAGAGCTGGGCAGACATCTACCCTCTAAGCTGTTAGTATCTACTTCCCTATCAATAACTCCCAGTTCTGCCTGGGCCCCTCTTACTCTGATAAGCCAGCCTTCAAAGCCATGTTTTTATGATTCATCTACCCTGTGGCATCTTCTCCTCTCTCCATCTCTGTTTTCTCCCATGTGGTCTCTGCTTCAAAACCCAAGCCCTGGAACTGAGGCCCAGCTATAAACTGTAGGCATCTGTATTGACCAGTCAGGGATAACTTGAGGGGCAAGGTTATACAGCATCTCTTGGTGTAAGTGAGGATATCATCGTCCCCCCCCGGGGGGGGGTGCAACAAGACCTTGGGGGCTAGTATTTAGCATTACAACAAATTCTTATTGTCCTAGTTAGTTATTGTCAGCTTGGTACAACCCAGAATCCCTGGAACAAGAGACCCTCAACTGAAGACCTGCTTTCATCAGCATGGCTGTCAGACAGTTCTCTTTTTTTGATTGCTAATTAATGTAGGAAGGTTCAGTCCACTGTAGACAGTGCTACCCCTTGTCACGTAGGCCTGGGATGTGTAAGGAAGCTAAGGGAGCACTGGCCAGGGAGCCAGCCAAGGATGAGCTAAGTAAGCAGCATCCTCCACTTCTGCTCCAGGCTCCTGCCTCGAATTCCTGCCCTGCCTGCCTTCAGTAACGGACCGTGACTTGGAAATATAAGATGAAATAAACCCGTTCCTCTCCTTGATTTTTGTATGGGTGGCTTTATCACAGCAACCGAAGGAACTGTTAACTTATTAACTAGAAAATGGCTGAGTGGCTCTAGTATACAAACAGCACTGCAATAGAAGACAAATTTTAAACAAAAATTGCAACAAATTGAACGAAGAAGCAGGCAAGAGAATTCAGCCAGTCTCCACTACCCCAGATATTACAGAAAGTAACAGAAATGCAGAACGCACTGGATAGCACTGTAGCAGTGTGTATACCCCCCACCCCCGCCCAGCCATGCTTCAGTCCTCGGGACCAAAAGAGGAAAACATCACCCTCCACTGAAACTTGATCCTAAAACTACAGGTGTTTCCCACTAAATAGGCTAACTACATTAACATCCTTTAACAATATGAGCTTATTATTATTTCTGTAAATAAGCAAACACCTAAATATCTTAATAACAAATATCATTTCATTGAATGATAGTCACAGAAAACTATACATTCACAATTAGAAAAAAAAACAATTTTAGACACCCCAAGAAAAAAACTGGTCATTAATCTAAATGATGTGATTACACACGTTGTTAACATTTAAGGAAATGCCGCTGTGATAGTTACTTACAAAGCAACTGAAGGGAGAAAGGTTTACTTGGCTGGTAGGTAAAGCTCAGTGGCTTTTCTTATAGTCCGGAATCTCCGTCAGGGAGGGAGTGGTGTCACCCGCAGTGAAGAGTTTCCCAGTGTGGTGGTTTGAATGAGATTGACCCCCATAGGCTCACAAGGCTGAATACCCGCTCCCACTCAGTGGAACTCTTCAGGAAGGATTGGGAAGTTTGGCCTTGTTGGAGGAGGTGTGTCACCGAAAGTGGGCTTTGGGATTTCAAAATGGCCCACCATTCTCAGAACTCCCCCCGCCAACCCCGTCTCTCTGGTTGTGGATCAGGATGTGAGCTCTCAGATGATGCTCCAGCACCATGTCCACCTGCTGCTATGCTCCCTACCATGACTGTCACAAACTCTAACCTTCTCAAACTGGAAGCCCTAAATAAACTCTTTCTTCTACGAGTTGCCGCAGCAATAGAGAGATAACTAAGATGCCACCTTGATTAAAATCAGATAGCTCCCCACAGGTATGAGGGTGTTCCTCCCAAAGGATCCTGGATCTTGTTAGGAGTCTTGTTGACAATTAGCATTAACCATCACAGAGATTTAAAACTGTATAGTGAGAGGAAAAAAAAAACAAGACCATGTATTAGTGACATTTTATCATTAGAATGTGGAAGTTATGGCTTTTTAGCATTTTCGAGGGCTATGTTTTTTCTGTTTCCCATAATGCACAGTTCTGACATGGGATGAATGCTCTCTTTGGCCAGGAAGTGTCCTGACTCTAACTGCAGTGCCGCCCAGTTACCAAGCTTCCCTTTTCATTCACAGAAACTGACTAGAGGAAAGTCTTGCTTCCTCTTCAGAGAGTCGTGGTCAAATCGGATGTGATTGTGTCATTACGGCATTCCTGGATGACTAAAAAGCTACTATCTGAGTATTTTTGGAAATAGATATAAGGCTGTTGCCTTGGTGACATTTTTAAGGAGCCCAGCCTACCCAGAGAATGATGTGCCCATTAAGTCCATCCACATCATGACAGAAATAAACACTAGTGTACCCTCCAGGTCAAGCAGTGTAGTCATGTATATGACATTTCCAAAACCTTACCGCTTACTCCCCAACAATAATAACCTTCGTCTAGAAGTCACATTTCTACTGCTTGATCATTTCTGCCTCTTATTATTGGTGTTGTGACATGGAGAGTTTCTTTAAACCTGTTTTTAAGGTTAAACATTTCTATGTATGAAAGAAAACTGTATGTATTCCTTTGTACCCTGCTCCTTCTCAGCCACAGCACAGCACAGCACAGCACTGCTGTTAGGAAATTCGGCTAACATCATGAAGCTGGAGCTCACGTATTGCTGCATCACACTCACTTTTTGTGGTCTGTTTTTGAGACAGTGTTTCTCTGTGTAGCCCAGGCTGTCCTGGAACTCACGCTGTAGACCAGGTTGGTTTTGAACTCAGGGATCCACCTGCCTCTGCCTCCTGAGTGCTGGGATTAAAGGTGTGAGCCATTGTGCCTGGCTGCATTTATTTTTTTAAATGAAATCAATGTTCTTCCCTTTTTAGTCAATAGACAATAATTGTATCTATGTGTAAGTATGGTGGTGTCATGTGTACACACCAGAGAATGATGGATCAAGCTAAACAACAGAGCCTCCGGGGATGGAAGGGAGTAGATGTCTGTAGAGAAGCAGTATTTCCTGGACATAACAGCGGAAGTTCACACATGAACTCACAGAACCAGGGACTGCATGCACAAGACTGAAACAAGTTCCAGGCAGCCAAATTCCCAGCATGGATTGAGAAGGGCCCATAAGGTCCTACCCTGATCTGAAGTAGAGCTCCTGGCAGTGGGTGGATAGTGGGATAGGAAGAATCAGACTTCTTCAAGGATGTGCGCCTGAGAGGCTGTCCATGCTCCAGCATTCGTGCCCACATGCACAGACACACACACATACACACATAAA
>NW_021604631.1:2378959-2382693 GCF_004785775.1 Grammomys surdaster
ACAGACACATACACAAAGACACACACACAGACACACACATACAGACACACACAGACACACACACACAGACACACACAAACACACAGAGACACAGACACACACAGAGACACATACACAGACACAAACACACAGAGACACACAGACATACACAAACACACACCTATAGGCAGACACATACATGCACATCACATGGGAAATCTGAATATTACACAATTAGAAAGAGAAGAAGCGAGTGCTGCTCTTCACACACACCAGCCTGGATCCACAGGACCAGTCAGGGCCTCGGTGGAATGGATACATTGGAGTGAAGGACCAGGAAGAGGCTTACAACCTCGCTTTCCTCATGCCCCAGAACCATACAGAATAGGAAGGCTGCAGAGACCAATAGCTCCCATCTGCTCTGTTCACACAGCAGAGTGGAGCCGGCTAGAGTCGGATCTGAGAACTTCACTTTCAACTCACTGCAGCTGCACCACCAGTCCACTCCGTAAGTAATCGTTTGAGTTTTGTGTTCTATTGTTTAATCTCCACTCTGGCGTACGTGGTGGGCCTGTTGTCTGAATATTGCTGTTAGGTGTTAGCGCTCTGTGTATCACCAGCCCACCATAAGACATTCTTTACTATCCCTTTCATCATGTACCCTCCTTTATTCCTCTATCATCCTGCCTCCTCCTCTCTTTCTTTAAAAAAAAAAAGAAGAGGGCATCGGATCTCAGTATAGATGGTTGTGAGCCGCCATGTGATTGCTGGGAATTGAACTCAGGACCCCTGGAAGAGCTCTTAACTGCTGAGGCACCTGTCCAGTCCCTCTTTTTATTTCTTAATTATAACTTTTCATTTCTACACCTCGATTTCTTTTCTTCACAGAGTTGATCTCGCACTTAACCCTTCCCTTGCCAGCCTGCTTCCCTCCCGGTCCTAATCTTCCATCTTGTTTTTAAGACAAAGTCTTATTGTGCGGCCCTGGCTGCCTGGAACTGAGTATATAGACCAGGCTGGCCTCTAATCCAGAGGTTGTCCTGCTTCTGCCTCCCAGGTGCTGGGATTGAAGGGGTGAGCCCCATCCCTAGCTATCCAATCTTTATCTTACTAAAGTCTGAGGCTGGCCCACTTTATTCTGGGATGTTTTATCCTCAACTTATTTACTGAATTTACTTATTGACACTGAAAGGGTGACTGCTGTTATGGGCTGGTACAATATTTGTACAGTGGAACTATCCAGCAGCTATCATTGTCCTCAGGTGACCCTGAACAACAAAGTAACTCCAGATGTGTAAATCAAATTCCAGAACAACACACACACACACACTCACACACACATTCACACTCACACACACACTTACACACACACACGCTCACACACACTCACACACACTGATACACATACACACTCACACACATACACTCACACACACACACACTCACACATACACCAACATAACTTCTTCAAAACATATTAATGCTACAGTAATGGCATCCAGTGAGAGTGAGACTGACAGGGTCCCAGCCAGGGGACTCAAAATAAGACGTACGTTCAAAGAAACTACAGGAAATTAAGCTCCTAACAGAGAGCACAAATAGCACGAATAAGAAAAATGACGCAAGATACTAAAGCGGAATTCAACAAAGAGGCAGAAATACTGAAGGAAAACCACTCTCAAATGCTGGGAATAAGAAACGCACAACCTCTGTGAATGTCTCACCAAGGAGAGGACAGACCATCTAGGCTGGGGACAAGGTGGGGAAGTGGAAATGACCAAACAAAGGGCAAAGACAGTAAGAGGCCAGCTTGATGCAAGATCGACACTATGGTATGAAAAGCCAAACCTATGGCAATCGATGCAGAAAGGGAAGGCTCTCACTCTCTGGGCATAGAAAACATTTTTAAAGGAATAGTAGGGGATGGAGAGATGGCGTGAGGACGGGGTGGGGCAGGGCAGGACTAAGAACAATTACTACTGCTACAGAGGTCCAGGTGCTTGCAGTTCCCAAAACTCATGTCAGGAGGCTCACAACCAGCTGTGACTCCTCCAGGGGATCTGACACTCCCTTCTAAACTCTGTGGGCACCTGTAGGCACATGTATGCACACATACATACACATACACACACATACATACACATACACACGCACACATACATGTACACATACACAAATAAATAAAATTCAAATAAGTCTTAAAAAGAATCATCATCACTACCACCACCACCAGCAGCAGCAGCTGGAGAGATTCCCTCAGAGGTTAAGAACACTGGCTGCTCTTGCAGAGGTCATGAGTTCAATTCCCAGGACCCACATGGTGCCTCACAACCGTTTGTGACTCTATGCCAGGGATTCATGCCGTCTTCTGGCTATTTCTGGCACTGCATGTATGTAACACACAAACATATATGGAGACAAAACATCCATATACATAAAATAAACATAAATACATCTTATTAATAGAATTCATAATATAATTTTTCCCAAAGTTAGGAAGACCTCAGTCGAGATATGAGGTGATCGAGACACCCAACAGACAAGACCAGGAAAGATCTCCCCAGTCAGAGTATAATTAAAACGCTAAGTATACATGACAAAGAAAGTAGCTGAAAAGCAGCAAGACAGAAACAGCAAGTCACACATGCATGCAGGATCATCAGAATAACAACATATAATTCGAGTGATAATTTAAAAGCCAAAAGGGCTTGAACTGATGTGTACCCGTTCTGAGAGACAACTGCCAGCTGAGAATCTACATCTAGCAGAGAGTTACCTGCCAGAATTGAAGGGGAAATTAAAAACTCTCCATAATAAAAATATGCTAAAGGAATTCATGACCACAAGTTCAGCTCTTCAGTAGATACCTGAAGGAATGTTTTAGCCTAAAGAGAAGATGGAAGCCGCCCAGGCTGTCACAGGAAAGACCAAAGTGAAGCAGAATAATAGTTCAGAAGAATAGGGAAAACAAACACTCTGAAATCAGCACAATGGTGGGGGTCGATACTCGTCTCTTGTGGCGGTTAGTCTTTCTCAGCTTAACTCGAACAAGAGTCACCTAGGAAGAGGGGGACCTCAGCTGATGAGTTGCCTCCATGACTGGTCTGTGCTGTGGCAGATACATACACACATACGAAATAGATGAATTTGTTTTTTTGTTTTTCGAGACAGGGTTTCTCTGTGTAGTCCTGGCTGTTCTGGAACTCACTCTGTAGACCAGGCTGGCCTCGAACTCAGAAATCCGCCTGCCTCTGCCTCCCAAGTGCTGGGATTAAAGGCGTGCGCCACCTCCACCTGGCTGAAATAGATGAATTTTAAAATGTTTAAAAAATAAAGGTCAGTATCTCTAGCACTGATGGGGGAGGGGCTCATGGGTCTCCAGCCCTAGCTGAGGGGTTATTGGCAACTAATTACTGCTGTGGCTATGGCCACTGGAGGTTGTCCAAGCTCATGCAGGCAACACTAAGAAAAGAAAAAAGGAAGAAGAGGAGGAGGACATGGAAGTGGGGGAGGGTGTTGGGTGGTCCAGGGGGAGGAAGAGGGGAAAGTCAGGAGTAGATATGATGTAGAAAGTTGTAATGAATAAAAGTAAATAAATAAAAAAGCTTGAAGAAATACGTATACCATTCTCCCTCTTGAGCCCGTGGTTTTCTTAGTACTGAGAAATGTGTCTTTCCATTTGGTACTTTCTAGACACTGAGTACTCAGGAAATGTATGTTCAGAAAATAAACAAGTTGTACTAGATTAAAAATTA
>NW_021604631.1:2382793-2388895 GCF_004785775.1 Grammomys surdaster
GAGAGAGAGAGAGAGAGAGAGAGAGAGAGAGAGAGAGAAAGTTGGTATCACAACATGTGGTTAAGATTAGTAACTCTTCAATGTCAAATATAATCAAGGTAATTACTCAAGCTGTCAGCTTGACTGTCTGAGGCAATCAAACCCCAAGCATCAGCATCCCCCAAGAGGGCTTTTTGGAAAAGTTCAAACCTGAAAGCCACGGAAACAGAAGAACTTCTTGCAGGGAGCTTATAGGTGCCTCTCTCAGGCCTGAGGTTCAGAGAGCAATGTGGTCTGTAAGGGCTGCCCAGATGCTAACATATTATCAACACGAGAGAAATCTATTCTTCTGCTCAGATCTCCAAATACCCACGAAGCACACAGCAGCAGCACTTCCTGCTCTGGGTGGTACTTTGGTTCTAGGGCACAGTCATTTGCAGTACTTCCGGTGAGTCTTGCAGCCACAGGAGCAGAGGGATCGTAGACCAGAGGGGAAGAAACAGAGGTCAAAAATAGAGTAGGGTCTTCCCAAGACTGGTGGGTAAGTGGTGAAACTGTCTGCCACTGCATTTAAAGAGTTCTCAGCTAAAGGCTGTGACTGAGGAGGCTGTTTAGTGCTTCACAGTAAAGCACCAAGTCTCGACAGATAACCCAGTATCATTACTTACAAGTGAATTCTAGATTAGGAAAAAAATGTCCAGGTCATTTAGTTCAATCTTGCTTTTAAATAAAAACAAGACTTCCCTTTGCCTTCTGTCCTCACTTGGCTGAGTGTCCTCCAATGAATGGCCTTCGGTCCCCAGGGTGGTGCTACTGGAAGACAGAGGAACCTGGAGCCTTGTGGGCAGTCCTTGGACCGCTGGAGGTGCCTCACTAAACATGGGTTTGGGAGCCTTAAGTCTCTCCTTTTCTCTATTTTGATTGTTGGCCCATGGCCTAGGCTGTTTGTTGACTCTTTATTTCCTCCATGATGTGTGCCCCTTCCCAGAGACTCAGCAAATGGAACTCCTTCTGAGGCCAAATGAAACTTTTTCTAAGCTAATTATCTCAAGCATCTTGCAAGCACAGCACAAAGCTCGCGTCTACACTAATCCACTGGCCTTGTTCCCTTCCTTAGCTAGACCTCTCTCGAGTGTCTTTCTAGGTAACATTGGGATCTGCGAAAATGGTTCAATTCTTCTTCTTCCACTAGCCCAGTTCCTGCAATCCACTAACGTCTGTCTTGTACCAGCAGTAACAGGCCGTTTAACTGTTTCTAATATTCACTGATCAGGTACAATGCTAAGTACTTGATGCAGATTCTTGTATTTAAGCCTCCTCACGACCCTAACAATTCTATACAACCTGTTAGCCTGGGGTTTATAGGCTCACTCATCTTACCTTGCCCAGGGTCACCACAGTGGCAGCAGTGACATTGAGCAGCTTGCATCTGTGACTGTCTAAAGCATCCTCTGTGGAGTCCATCTGTTCCTTCTCCATTAGTCCTCCTGCCTCTGTTTAACCACCACAACCACCATCACACACTGAACAAGGACTGAATGTGGGCTGGTAATGCTAAGAGCCACACCCTAACCATCACTCCTCTTCCATGGCAACTGGGAGCAGATCAACTCATCTGGTGCTAGTTTATATTCTTGTACACTTTATATTCTGTGTACACTCAGCCCCAGAGACACCACACTTATTGTCCCACACACTTGCCACACTTGGGACCAAACACAATTGCTTGTGGCTATGAAAGCCATGAATCACTGGGCACGGGCTCAACCAACAAACATCACCTCACATCCCTGTCCTCATTGTGTAACCAGGAGACAAGGGCTTCTCTCAGGTGCATGTGCCCAGGTCCTTGTGGCAGGAGTTAACAGATTTACTATGAAGGATCACTGAGACTGCTCTTAAGTTTTTCCCTATAAATAATGCTATAATGAACATTTTTATGTGTTCATGTAGCAGAAGGGGAAGCACTGGAGTAAAGTGGATGGGCCATTTCCACTTCTAAACTGTCAATTCATCCCCCCTCAACGGGTGCACCAACTTATTACCACAGTGAAGGCGAGTGAGATACGCACTTCCTACGTCCTCACTGATGTTTTATGTTTCTTAAGCACAAGAACCAAATATTCTTTGTGATCCTAATCCACATATTGTCTTTGGCCACTTTCTATTGCTTTAAAACAAAAAAAATAGGCTTTATAATAGGCGTTGTTTACACAACTGGGATCTACCACAGTCTGCAGATATTCTTGAAATCTGTGATCTTTTTGAGGTGTTTTGTTTTACAACAGCCTTAAACGTGGGTTTTGTTGGCCAGTATCCTCTTCCTTTTGCTGATGTGTGTCTCTCACATAACACTGCATCCTCAGAATTGTTCCATGGTCCTCTCCATCACTTGCATGTGTACCCTAGGAGAGAGTCATGCTGGCTTTACCAGTTTCCCTATAGAATACCACAGCAAATTCCTCCTCTTTGCTCAGTAATTGTTGATTGACTAAGGAGAACTGGTTGATGGAAATATTATGAAGAAAATAAATACATCCTTGGAAGAAAATTAATATAACAGAATTTGGCTGTGGTGGTTTTTTTTTTAATACAACACATTGTATACATATTGTTATATTCTGCACCCATTTTAAAAGCCTAGCTGTTATTAACTTCTGCAACAATCCCAAATAATTGTAAGATAAACTTGAGGGGTCACACAGGGGTGAATTTGCCTAGTGTTGTCCTCTCTGCATAGTAGGGTATGTAGCCTCTATGTACCCAGATAGTGGGCATCAATTCCCATTCAGATAACAGCTAAGGGCAACTCAGCTGCTGGCCCTGTATGATCTAGACAGGGTGCACGCTGGAGTCACTGCCCATGGCCCAAGCTCGGCTTCCTGTCATTTCTCTGTGCCAGAAGCTCCACCATCTCGTGCCTTCCTTTTTCTCTAAGACTTTCTGGACACTGTTCCATTTTTATAATCAGGCTTCCTTCAAACCTCCGCAACAGTGGTGCCTCTTGCCACCTGCCTCTTCTCATCAGTCCTCTTACCTTCTCCCCAAGTACTAAGCTCGTTTACCTTCTCAAGCTCCGGATTCCATTCTCTGCCTCTTCATTATACGGAGTTGATGGAACCTTAATGTTTCTCACCTTTACCTCAGAGCCATGGGTTTCTCCTGCTACCGTCCAGATAATGCTCTCTCTTCCTAAGACTGAGCCCACATACACTCCTGACTGCAATTCTGCTTTCTTCTTCAAAGTCTTTCCAAATAACGAACTCCTCTACTTCTGGTAGGCTATGGACTCCTTGATTTCACCTGTATGGTCGTTACCACTGTCAGGCAGCTCATGGCTGAAATTCTTTAACTCCTGTTGTCCCTCACTCTCCCACCTACTGTAATTAGCTTCCAGCCCCTCCACCACCTTAAAAGCAATCCTTCAAACATCACAGATCTCTTGTCAGTAAGATTTAATATTGCCCATCAATCAAAACTTCCTTCCTTCCCAGTCATTCAAAAGAATGTTAGGAACCATGCCAAACACTGGATACATTCAGCTGACCCTTGATACTATGTGTGTGTTTGTGTGTTCATAGGGAGTGATTGATACCAGGCTCTCTTGGGATTATCCAAGACTATGGAAGCTTATCATACCCTTTATATTAAGATGGCTTAGTGTTTGCATATAATTTATGAATATTTTCCCTGATACAGTGATATGTCATGTCTGATCATTTACAATAAATATCTATATAAAAACTATATAAGTAGTTACATTGTATTGTTTAGGGAATGACACAGAAGTCTACATAATCAGTTCAGAGAAATTGCCTTTCTTAGCATTTCTGAAGTTGCATCTGCTGATGTGAAACCCACTGATACAGTGGCCCAAATTATAGAGATGGAGAGCCAAGTTACAGCATAACAAAGACACATCTAAAGTATAAATGGCAACTGGACCCTAAAGCAATGGAGTTTGAGGACAATCTTCAAGCAGATGGCTGGGAGTGAGAACAGGAAGGTGTAGACATTCTGGACTGAGAGAATAAATATGCTAGGAACACAGGCACAGGCAACATAAAACAGACAATACTCTTTAGGGGAGGAGGGCTCTGGTCCAGGCTCCGGATCTACACTGTGAAAGTATTGGGTATGAGAAAGTCCATGGGGCAGTTTTGACAAGAAAAGTGATGAGCCATTACAGACCTTCCAAAGCACAGGCATTAGCTCGTCTGTCTCCAGTCAAACATCATTATTCCGTGATACTCCCCCATCTCTGCATCAGTGTTTAGATGCTCACCCACAGCATCCCAGGAATGGCACCCAGGTGAAACCTACAAGGTGAGTCAGGAGATGTCATCATTCTCCGAGTGGCTGTGGTCAGGTAAGTGCCTGCTGCCAAAGGTGGTGTCTCGCTTGGTAGCTTCTTCCCAGAGTCTTCCTGGGCATCCTTGACCTATGCAGCAGGGAGTTGAAGGTACTTTGCTAGGTTTTCTCTATCCTTTGCACTTCCAAGCCTTTCGCACCTGTTCCTTCTCTGGATTCTTGATGAAACCAGACACCAACACAGTTTTCAGTAACTTGGGCTCCCGAAACCATCCTCCTTCAGCATGGCAGTCCAGTCTTCCCTTTAGGTCAATCCATTCTACTTCCCACCAGGCTCCTGCCTCATCTCTCCCGTTGTAGCGAGGACTCCGAATCCTTAACCTACGTCTGGCCTGCTGGAACCTCATAACAGCAATTCCCCAGATAAGAACTGGGTTCTTTTTGAACCATAGTGATTCCTTTTCACAAAATGTCATTTCATTTATGAAACAATACATAAATCATTCCAACAGCCTGGCTTGAGCGCCCAGCTATTCCCAAATCAGGGCAAACATTTTGGAAGTCCCTGTGTAGCAATAAAAATGTAACATTTCCGGGACTGTAACGTGTAATGGGCTAGATGTGTTCTCTGCTCTTGTGGAACAGACAGACCTGGAAGAAACCCAAGAGGGCTGTGAAAACAGTTTGTCTTCCATCCTTTGTGTCTACTGACTTGCAAAGGAATTTCTAAGTCTCTTGACTTCTTTGCCCTTCTTTCCATTCCCAGGCCCCTTGTCAAAATCTTCTTCACCTGGGCTATCTATCTGGCTTTCTAAACTTATCACAGGAAGGACAGTTTTATGTGATGAAACACACGTACAGATGCAGTGTCAGTTCCTGTGGGTACAGACAGTTCATCCTAGTCAAACCCAGACCCCCTGGACTTCTTTTATTGACCCAAAGAAACCCCTCTTTGTCATTCCCACGGAGGGTTTGTGCATCCATTCCTAAGACACAATCCTATCACATTTTCCTCCTGCTTAGAAATGTCTGGTGCCTATCAACAAACGCAGTGCTCACCTCCTTTCTGCCCATTTTCCTCACAAATCCCCTCACAATCCCTAAGTTCTCTCCAGACTCGGAAGAAATGGCTAAGCATGCGCTCTGGAGATCTTCATGTCAGTGACTGTTCAGGATCCTCCCTAGCTGCCCACCAGCCAAGTCTCCCATCTATCCAAAGCTCTCTTCTCTGAAATACCTTGACCTTTGGCCCTTCTGAAACTCATCCTAATGCCTAAAAAACAATGATCAAGTCTTTACACATTTTACTCATGGCCACAAACTAAGGGGAAATGGCTATCCGGCCACCACCCTTATCTCTGTCATTTCACACACAAGCCAAACAGCTGGCCAAGTCCATGTAGCAAAGTCCCAGATGAAAGCTGCATTGTGTAACTAGTAGTTCTAGCGCTGCCACAGATTCGTGACCCCACACAAGAATGCTGGGCCATTTGTCTGCATTCTGCATGATGGATGGAATTCCTGCTACTGAACTGGTATGAGAAGTATTTCTGATCTGTAGCAAAACAAGCACATCTATCAGGATTTCACTTTTAGAACGTTCAAATTAGCCAGCCCACATACCAAAAGGTCTATTGCACTATTAATTTCTCTTAAGCCTTACCTGCTTTCTTCAACTCTGACTGAAGGCTTAAGAGGCACAATTGCGTCCCAACACAAGGTATGATCCTTGTGCCCAGCTCCTAGAGTGATTTCTGAAAATCACATACTTGCTTCCTCAGATCAGTGTATGTAAATTTACACACACACACA
>NW_021604631.1:2388995-2470536 GCF_004785775.1 Grammomys surdaster
AGAGAGAGAGAGAGAGAGAGAGAGAGAGAGAATTTTCAAAGGGAATTCCTCCTGTTAGTAAACTGATCAAGTCCTTAACAGAGTGACGACTTTTGTGACAAAATTCTAAGTCATTCATGCTAAAATGACACCATTTGAATGGATCCATCGCAAAATGACTTTCAGTTCCATGAGCTTTCATTTAAAGGATTACATAATTTAATGCAGGTCTTAAGTCAAATGATAGAAAAAGCTCAAGCACAGTGTACCTATAACCTCTGTGTATAGGCAAACTACTGCAGACTAGTCACTGAATTTAAGTGGCTATTTTAGAAGATTCCCTGTGGGAATGAATACCCAATCCTCAGTATTACCTGCTCTCAAAATACAATTCCCATACAGTTAATAGCAGGCTATCTTTTCTTCTGCTGCTACAACCTCCATTATTTCTTTAATTTAGTTACGTCTAGAAAATGACCCACACCCAGCTGACTTACAACCCTCCCTAAAAACACACAAAATGTGCTTTTAGAATTCAGCTTAAAATGTAAAAATTCTCTGTGTGACTTCATAACTACTGATTGTACATTAAAAGAACTTCACTGGAAAAGATGTTGTTTAAAAAAAGAAGTAATTTCAAAGTTGAAAAAGAAGGGACGCAAGTGGGTGCTGTTTAACACTGAGACAATGCTGACTGCTGAGTGGCCGCTAAAAGCTCAAGGCAAAGTTGCCTCTTAGTTCTAGTAAACTATGCCTCCCGGTTTGTAAAACCAGAATCCAAAATGTTGAAGTGACAAATCAGACCTTCAGATCTGACTGCATTTCTGCTCCAACGTCCACCAAATGAGGGTGGGGGTGGTGGCTAGAAAAATTAGGGAAGTGTTACAGCTGATTTGAAAAGCCCAACCTTGAACAGGAGATAGACGCACAGCCGTGAGTCACAGTCTCACTAACGTTAACAGAATCCTCAAAAGCACAGAGCCTGGTGGGAGCAGGCACCTCAGGGTAAAGTTGGTGGGCTGAGACTACAGCTATGGGAACTTAGCTGTACAGTTATCCATATTCGTTCCCCCAACTCCACATCAGAGGGGGAGTATGTATGTTCAGTGAAAACAGAGGTCCCCCACCTCCACCCCAAAATAGCCCTGAAATGCTAGCCGTCAGACCTTTACCATTCTGTAAGACTCTTGTCTCCAGATTCTAAGCTGTAAAGACAAGGCCTACAGACTTGGACAACAGGGACTCCATGGTAGAACATGCCAGGTCTTCCACTAGTGAAGCTCAAAGCTAACAACCCACTCATACTTTCAAATACTTCTGTCACACATCCTGGTCTTGTTCTTATGTAGATAATCAAGTATTAACAACATCTAAGAAGCTCCTAGCTTGGAATACAAAGATCAAAGCAGACAAATGAAACCATTCTCTTGAAGACAGACACAAGAAAGCATTAAAGAAATGGAGACTTCCTAGAAAGAGGAGCACGTGGCAGGGATGGAGAACCAGCCAAAGACAAGCACACAATTTGTCCCAAGTCCGTATTTCAGTATTGACACTTTCTTTTCTTTGAAAGGAGAACCAAGAAAGTATATACAAGAAACTCACTAACAAAAGTCAGTACAGATTCCCCAGAGCTGGGCGGGGTGGCCAGATTCTAAAAGCCCATTGTATGTTTACTGTGTCCAGAACAAAGAGCCACACTGAAGACAAGACTGGGAGTTTCAGATCACAGTAGACAAGAGGGAGAAAGCCAGATTGCATACAAGCTGGCAGAAGTGGCTTTGGCTTTTCATCAGTGATATTGAAAGCAAGATGATAGAGTAACGCCTTCAAACTTCTGAAAAGAATATGTTACTCAGAACCCTGCATCTATCACACCACCCACCCAAACTGAAGAATGCTAATTTTACACACAAAGATTTCGAAAACGTTTTCTGGTTTTCTCAAAAAAAAAAAAATTACTGGAATATATCATTCCAGCAAAGTATGAGATCGGAGGGATAAAAGGCAAGGGAATAAGAATTGGAATGTAAGAAAAAGAGAACCCAAGAAGAGAGGGGCCTTAGGAACACTGGATACAGCAGATCCACATGACTGAGACACTGACTGTGAAGTTGTCCATACTCAAGTTCCCACTGCCTCTGTAAGCACAGGCTGCCTGCCACTTTGGTCGACGTACTTTCTGTCCACGTCTGCTCTCTCAGCTATGCCTTGACCAAGTCACTCCCACGCAAGCCCTAAGTGTTGCCCTTTTAATTTAAGAGGAGACAGTAGGGTGGCAAACTTAGACACAGAAAACAGTGAGCTTCTTCAGATTGTACTTCCGCTGAGCATCTAGGACTGGCCTCACACAGCAGACCTGTCAGATACTCTAACTGGTGAGTCTTGCTCTCCAGGGCTCACTGTGACCTGACTCACTGTCTTCCCCCAAGCCTCTAGTATGTACCAAAACCCTTAACAGAGACTGGGCCTGGTTCATTACCCAGCTTTTAAAAACTAAACAATTCATTATCCAGGGATACAACTTAGCTGGCAGCAGGGAAGACAGGATGGACAGAACAAAAGTAATGGTGAATAATGTTTGTGGGTTGTGAGTAAACAGGAGAGGTGCCCAATAAGTACGCTACAGTCTTGCAGACTGTTTTTAACTTGTGCAAGGCATGTAGGTCATTGTTACTTCTTACACAGGAGCCACACCTTTATAGAGTAGGTATGATTCACTAAACACACACAATTAGTGCAAGGTAGAATGTCTCTTTGACAGAAAAGGCATCATTTTTACTGCTGTACCAACTGCAGGACTCCCCCATTTGTTTCCTGAAAACATCTATTTCCTCGGTGTTGTGTAGTGAACACACAGGCTCAGGAAACAAAGGTAGAGGTCCCTAGGACAAAGCCCACAGTTCCCAGTTCTTTCACATCACGGTAACATTTTTGTTAGTTTACAAAATGTGTTTTTCCTATCCTCTTGTGCAGTCTGCCCTTCTGGTGGTATTTGATAACATGCTGTTTATTATCTAAAATACTGTTTTCTTTTTACTTTGTTATTGTCTTTGACAGAGTCTCACTCTATACTCCAGGCTAGCCTGGAACTCACTGCAATCTTCCTGCTTCAGCCTCCTGAGTACTGAGATTATAGGTGTGTATGCAAAAAACAAAAAAACCAAAAAAAACAAAACAAAACAAAACAAAAAAAACCCAAAAACTGCTTTCTTTAAACGAAGTACAGATAAGATTAAGAGAAAAAAAAATTAAACCCAAAATACATTTTATACAATTTCAATCTACTCTATTTGTCCTGTACAAGATTCCCTTTGGACTGCTTCCAAGATTGTCAATTGAATGCAGTCTTCTAGTCAGTCTCCGCTACTTTAGTCAGGCCCTCCCTACTCCAGCTGGCTGAGACAGGTCTCTGGACTGTCAGCCTCAGGGCTGCTGGGTCTCTTTCCTGCAGCTCCTAAGGTGATGCTACTGGGCCGCTCCCGCCAGCTCCTCCTGGAGATCCACCTCAGCACATCAGGATCCCACTCACTCCTGACAAGTGGCCTCGGCTGGCAAGGTCTGCTCTACATTTGTTAGAGCCTGGAAGAGGTCTCAGCTGATGAAAGCCACTGGAAAAGGGGCCACTGAGAGCAAGAGGGGCTTAGCTTTAAAACCAGCAGTGGCTGAGAAAGACAACTCTTACTTTATTTTCTAATTTCATCAAAACCATCCTCCATTGCTGAAGATGTAAAATCTAGTGGAAACTCAGATGGCACTTTATCATAAAATATTCCAAATTCACACGTAACAAACTGAGAAACAAAACCAAGAATCACCCAAGGGTCACCATCAAGTTTTCTGTTTTATTTAAGATTTTAGTTTTAATTCTGAAGAAAGAGGTACATTTCCTTGTTTTTAGTTTTAGCATCAGGTTATAACCAGGTTTGTTTTCTTTTCTCCTGTCTTTTCAATACTGCACAAACGTCCAGAAACTACAGGGTTAAGTAAAAGCTGCAGGCAAGGAGGTCAGAGATTTGCTCCTGTTGGTGATCGGATGGCCCCAGAGCAGTGCTGGCTCAGAGCGCCCTGTCAGGTGGACTTACGGTCAAAGAAAAAAAAAAAGATTCTGACAGAGGAGAAAGACTGAGGAAATCATGTGTAATTCAGCTCTGATATGGATAGGTATTATTAAATTTGTGAATTTTTTTCCTTTAAAACATCTGAATTTAAGTCTAAAGCCAAAATTTTTTCTCCTTAAAAAATTACTTCTCCTTCCTTATAACTCTTTAGCAATAGGCCAGTTACTACTACAGATCAAGTTATCTTGTCATCAACTTTCAATAAATCCCTTTGCTTAACAACACAATTGAGTCCTCCCTGTCGATTCAATAAAGAATTTAAAATTAAAAGCATTTTTCCTGCAATAGTGAAAAGCTGAATACAAGATGGAAGCCATGACCACTGCTTTCCCCCATGAATTTAGCAATCTCATTTAAATCACCCTAGTTCTCAATTCTGCAGTTGATAATACATTTACTTGACCTTTCCTATAGATTAATTGTCACTTTCTGCTAAGCAGATTATGTCATTATGAGCGACAGACAAACAGTAATTTTCTAAGTATTGAGACTGCCTTTTGATTTTCTTTTTCCTCTGCTTAAAAAGGTAATTCCCCCCGGCAGAAACATTCAACAGTGTCACTCACTCAAATGCTGGACCAACCGAAACTTTTTACAGTTAAATAAAAGATGGTAAAGACGCTGTGATCGCATCGCATCTGGGGGTAGGGAGAAAAAAAACCGATCAGGAACTGGATTCTTCAGAACGTAAGAGATGAGAAGGGAGCTGTGAGTGGGCTGAGGGGAGGAGAACAGGGTGGGACAGACCCCGCCCTTTTCCATTCCCTCTCTGTTTAGTGGCGGTCCAGTGTTGAACTCTGTAGCAGATCTGTGGGGGTTTTGCTGGGGGGTCTGAAGGCTGTCTGGAAGCCCGGGGGTGGGGAGTGGAAGCTGGAAGGGTTTGAAGGAGGTGGGTAGGGGTTCCAACTGGCTCTGTGCAGAGGGATCTGTGTGCTGAAGGGGGCGCTGTGATGGGGCTGTGACGAGGCAGCGCTGGGGCCGTCCATCTCTGTGAGGGCCTGTAGGGATTTTAGCCAGTGTGGAGGATTGTCGTCTTGAATAGAGTCTAAAGTGTTTCCTGAAGATGCTGGAATACCTACAGAGGAAACAGGAGACAAAAAGGAAACGGTGAGTCTGTACGGAAAGAGGACCAAGTGACTCAGGTAAACTTTAAACCAGTGATTTGTCCACCCAAGAAATAAATGACAACTGTCAATTTCCAAATGAAATCTTTTCAGTCTTATGACCCTTCAGCCACCCTCCCCCTTCTCCAGCAATGACCAAGATTTACTGTTGCACAAACCCTACAACTCGGTCCCTCGCTTTCAGAGGCGGAACAG
Source organism: Grammomys surdaster (assembly GCF_004785775.1). Lineage (NCBI taxonomy): Eukaryota > Metazoa > Chordata > Mammalia > Rodentia > Muridae > Grammomys > Grammomys surdaster. The sequence continues at coordinate 2,394,415 of NW_021604631.1, forward strand.
CAAAGAACAAAAACAAAAATTCCCCTCCCCCCAACAAGCAACCTCCCCTCCAAAAAACCCCAGACTTCCCAAAAGTAAATGGTGGGAGTCGCCATTGCCCTGCCCTTCTCTAGCAGGGATCTGAACAGCCAGCCTTATAGAGAGAGCTTTATAAAGGGTGGAGCATGTTTCTCTTAAGATGGCTCAGTTAGATCCTTCTGTACTTTGAGGCCTACAAAATGCACGCATGCTGCCAGACGGAAACACCTACTTAGACCAAAAGGAGGAACCAAGGCACAAGCGCCTCAGGACACAACTAGGCGGACAGGCTCACCATGACCCTAAGAATGAATCAGGCTTCGTGAAAAGGAACTTCTGTCGCAGAGACCCCTGCTCTGACTTAGTCTGTGCTAAAAACCACACTAGCGCCTGTCGGTGGAGCTGAGGGGGTAGTGGGGGAGAAAGTTACCTGTGATGATGGCTGGGTCTGTCCAGCTGCCAGGGCTGTCCCAACTCACGCTGTCGGTGGTGGCAGTGTTGGACGTTGGTGCACTGTGGTTGGCGTTGGAGGGGGAAGAAGAATTGGGCAGTCCACCAAAGTTGATGTTAATGTTGGGTAGAAGTGCCCTTAGCCCGTCCTGCCATTCCTTCATATTTAAACTCTCTACAGAACTGTTGTTTTCTGGGAGATTTACCAACAAAAAATGAAAGATAAAAAAAAAATAAAAAGCTGACGTTAGAAACATATGTTGTTCTTTAGTGGTTAAGCGGGAGAGGAATTATTCTTTGTTTACTGAGCGCTTGTGGGTTATCCTAGCAAGACAAACTGGGCTAGGTCTGTGCTTGTGAGCTCAGGGACCTCAAGAGAGGGAGGGGGAGGCTCTCTCCGGCTGATGGGAGGGGCCTTCTGGTCTCTTTCTAGCCTCTTCACCTCTACATGTGGTGCAAATCAGCAATCCAGCTGCAGGACTCAATGCTCTAGAGACAAGCCAGCACCAGCTAAAGGATAAAGTTTCAGTCAGAGAGGCATTTAGCCAGCTCAGCTGATGCTGACGTACACCTTTAAAAAAAATTCTGTGAAGTTCAATATAGGAGCTCATTTCCGAGTTTATTAAACGGAAGAAAATCATAAAGAATAAACATGGTCCAATATTAAAAGAAAGCGAAGTTCTCCTGATTATAAAATTGGTAATGCATTTCAGGGAAGCAAGCAGACAGACAGTGCAAGCTTCTGAGTTTAGAAAGGATATTTCCCCTGAAGAACAGCAAGCAGGGGCTGAGCCATGGAGTCCTATAGTTTTCAGAGTCTATTTATGGATAGTGTCAAACAGAAGACACTAGGAATGTAAGAACGGACTTTCATAAACTGTGGTTTAAACTGTTCCAAACTCATACATGATATTCGAGGCCAGGAAGGTAAAGTCTAACAACTTCTTAGAATAATTATTTTATTGAGAATGAATCAAATAACCAACTACAGACTTTGAAAAAGCAACAATATCTCTTTCTACAGAACCGATCAGCAGGCAGCACAGAGGGAGACTACAGCAGGGACAGTGACTGGGCAGGCAGGCCATGCTCTTTGGTAAAGTCAGAATTCTTTTTAAATTTTGCTTTGCCCCATCACTGACCTATGCCAGATTCTACTAGGTTTCAGCAAATGAAGTATTTCATGGTTACTAACCTTCTTCATAAAAGACAAACACAACTAAAGTCAGGGAACATCACCTCTGAACTTGACAGAAACAGAGAAAAAGCACTGGACACTAGGCAAACAACACAACAGGGGTGGGGGTTCCTCAGCCTGAACTTGTTCACAGCTGCTTGTACTTACTAAGCCTCGTCCTTCTCACACCTCCATAGTATTTGCATTTGCATTGTGTTGTACAATTTACAAGGTACTGCACAGTTATTGGTATCATTTGATCCTCACAACAACCCTGTGAGGTAGGCAGGGCTTAATGATGACAGTCAGGGACAGGTTCTCACTATTGGTCCTGGCAGTGCATGCCTAAATCCTAGCTAATACTCCACAGGTGAGTGGGCACTAGGACCATGGCAACTTGGCAAGACTGCTCCAAAAGAGAAAAAAGTTTGCCCACATTTATACAACTCATTTCTGGTAACCTGAATTCAGATACTAAGGGATATATTTAAAAAATTAATTAACAAGTTCTTACTGGAGTACTTTGTACAGACTATTTTTTTTTAATGAGTCAAATATTTAAGGGAAAAACCCAAGGTTCTATGAGGCCCACAATTAAAAAGAAAACAAAAAACAAACAAACAAACAAAATAAGCCAAGAAGTATCACTGGTCCATCTTTCAGGGACGATGGGCGGGACAGAGAAATAACATATCTTAAGAAACAGGCTAGCATTTGTAGCCAGGAGAAACACCCCTCCACATACACGCCCACGCACACACCTTGTGTTATTGCAGGTCAGCTTCAGGACCTCTTGTGAACTAGGTAAGCACTCTATCACTGAGCTACACCCCAAGCCCCAAGAAACCACCCCCCATTTTGAGACAGGGTCTCATGTATCTTAGCCTGGCCTCAAACTCCCTGTGAAGGCAAGGATGACTGACCCTCTTGATTCTGGCTCTGGAGAACAGGAATACTCAGACCCAGGGGTTCCTGCATGTTAGGCAAGCATTGTATCAACTGTCCTATATTCCCAGGACTCAGCAGTCCCTAGGGTAAAAGGTTCTAACTGAGAATATAATTGTCAGTGTCTCCCTCTAGGTAACTAACGTGGACTAGGCATAAAAAAGATACTCTGATAAAAGCTGACAGAATCATACACAGGTCAATTACAAGATGGTCTGGTAGACAAGACACAGTCCGGCTTCTAGAATGCTGCTCTTTGACGCACAGCTGAACTCTAAGAAAGGGTTGAAACCTTCACGGAAGGGAAACAAAATTGTCTTGGAAAGAAAAAAAATACTATATTGCTAGCTATATGGGAAGGACTATTGGATAGCAGATGCTCCCAGGTCTGGGTGGTCCAGGTCACTGAGATGCCCAAGCCGATGCCTGGCTTCTCTCCCCTACCCCACTCATTGTATGTTCTTACACTTGTCAAAAAGAGAAGCAGAAGAACACTTACCTCCACTTACAGAGTAACAGATTCAGGACAATTTACTATGAAGTGGTATCATCATACAATCAAAGGCAGCAGAGCGAGGCTCTACGAGAGCCGTTTACCTTACATGTTGGCTTTGCTGCTAACCGACAACTTAAAAAATAAAACAAATAAATCCCATGTTTTCTTTCTTTTTAATCAAAGGCTATGTTCTGTAAAATAATACAATCCAGCAATAGTGTTGGCCAGAGATAGTCATCTGTGGTACTTAACACACAAACAACTGGAAACTATGATCTTCCCAGTATAGTTTGATTGTAAGGAAGCTTGGGAAACAATTTCCCAGTTTATAATTTTTAACAATCTTTACTGAAAAACAAGAAACAACATCTCCCCATATACATACTCAAAACAAAGCCAGGGTCTAAACATTCTGGGAGTCTAAGAGCATAGTGTGTTGCTTACAGTGGAGATGTACAGGGGAGGGGGCATCACACACCACAGGACCCACAGCCTTAGGAATGGGAACATATTCTAAAGACCTTAGAAGTTTACCTCCCTCCCCTGCTCCCTTCTCTAATCTGAGCTGAGTTAGTGCAAAGAAAGGAGGCTCCAATAATACAGCCCTCCCCCCCCACAGTATCAGCACATGGACCACTGACTCAGATCTGATGTAACTTAATTATCTCTTAAGATTCACACTAGAAATTCACTGCAAGAAGTCAGCAGGTCTTCTGGCTGTAAACAGCCACTGGGCTGTAGAAAGCAGCACCAGGGTTGCCTGCCAATACAACCCTGAGCATGCATCCTGTACTCAGTCTCTACTGCCTAACCCCTGTGTAGACAGAATGAAGGAAGGAAAAGTCAGCGGAAGCACATTCATTTCTTGAAAAATGACTAACAACAAACATCTCACTTTCCAATGAGCCATGGCAGCAGATTTCTTACTTGTTGGGAACTGGCCCCAGAACAAGTCTCTTCTTAGGAAATTAGCCATAGCGGCCACCACACTCACAGAGGTACTATGTGGCCAACCTGCTTAGCATGTCTGCCATAAACACTCCACAAGCGGAATTTGAAAAGACCAAGCAAGGTACAGTGAAAAGAAAGTTACTAAATATATTTTATGGTAAAATGATACTCATTTTATTTTTTTAAAGTGTTTAATTAGTGCTGGCAGAACTGTCTGAAACACATAGGCAAAAATCAACTAAAGTAGTTTGATACAATTAAATTCACAGACATACCAAGCTTTTATGCTTTGGTGGGAGCAGCTGCCTCACAAATTTGGCCCTAATTCTTAAGTTTCAATTACTGATGTAGTACTGAGACCAGAGAGTCTACATGTCAAATTAAATTCCTCTGAGCGGCTTGACAGCCCGTGTGAGAAGGTGTCAGTGAGTCCCACTCAGAAGCAGTCCTAAGACCTCATGCTGTCTGTCTGTCTTCATGCTCTTTCCCACAGTGAGTCCACTTCTCTTTTCCTCCCAAGGTTCCCTCTTCTCTGTCCTACAGTGTGCATTTCCAGGGGTGCACAGGAAATGGCCTCCATGGGTCACCACACTGCTGCTGTCTCCAATCCTTTTCACTACAGTTTATCAGTATTTACTGCATGAAAGCCTAGTTCTCTCAAACTTCAACAGCCTATCTTCATATATAAAAGAACTAGGCCAAACCAATCTTTAAAGGACAGAAAAAAATTGCCAATATTACAGTTTAAGTTTTGTATATGGGTAAGAGATTCTTCAGGACAGCAGCAAAAATCACCAAAATTTATTAATTAAATATATTCCTAGGACTGTCAAGAAAGTCTTCCAGACATAAATACAAGCAGCTTATAAGAAATATTCCATTGAAACGATTGAGTTTCTACTCAAATTTCTAAGACTATGTTTATTATGAAACAAGACAGATCAGTATGGCAGAGCTGAGTTGCCTGGGCACAGACTTAATGGTCCTAAAAATAAGATTTTAGACAGGTAAGAAGGAAAAAAGGAAGGGAGGGAAGGAGGGAAGAAGGGAAGGAAGGAAGAAAGGAAGGAAGGAAGGAAGGAAGGAAGGAAGGAAGGAAGGAAGGGAAGGAAAAAGGAAGGAAGGGGAAAGGGAAGGAAAGAAAAGGAAAGGAAGGGAAAGAAAAGGAAGGAAAGAAAATGACAAAGAGCTCTAAGAGGAAATGTCAGCTACCTTAACACAATAAAGTCAAACTTTGTTTATACGGTATAAGAGAGTCCAAGTGGCATCAATGGAAGACCTGGTCAGCAGGACATGCTTTGTACATTTTAGACTATCTCCTGTCAGTCTGCTTCACTAGACTGCTTCATGAAGCTCTTCAATTCATTTTTAAGCAGTCTCCCAAACACTTGTCTTTTTAAAAATTTTTTCACCATGATCGTTCCAGATGACACATGGTATAAGCAATACTCATCTTGGTTTCTTACACTTTTTTCCTTATTTCAAGGTAACTGTAGATTTGAAGATCCTATACAAAGTTCAAAGTGTATTAAACAATGAACAAACGGCTCTTTTCAAAACAAAGCAAACCTTTCCGAAGCCAGGTGGAGGTTTAAGGATCCAAAAAGCTTCTCTCAAGGTAGACAAGAAAGAAATGAGTCGCTAAGATATTTTTGTACTATTCAGATGCCCAAAACACACACAAAATATATACTAAAAAAAAAAAATCCAATGCATTAGTATTATTTAATAGAAAATGCTAACTTTTTTTTTTTTTAAAGACAAGGTCTCATTATGTAGCCCTGGCTGGCTTGGAATTCCCTATGTAGATCAAGCTAGACTCACAGAGAGTCATCCACCTCTGCCTCCGGCGTGCTGAGACTAAGAGTTTGCCACCATGCACAGCCAGACATGCTTAAAAAGCCTGTATAAAGGACAGCAACCAAGATCTGTAAGGAACATTTTACCACTTTTCTCCCGCAGACACCCCTCCTTCGCTGTGTTCTATGCCATCATCACTTCAGGGCTAACAGTCCAGCTAAGTTAAGTGGAGGTTATGAAATTTTAAAATGTCAGCATCAGTAACCAAAATCAGTATGACTCTAAGGCATTTGTTTCTGTAAAATTTACTACCAACTAGTGCTGGTCTAGGCAACTACATACAGGACAAGAAGACAGACATGTAACATAAGCAGAGTGTGTAACAATACATACTGGGGAAGAAACAGACAGGTTCTATGCGGCACAAAGAAGAAAGTGAATAATCCTGCCATCCCACAGATGGGATTGCTTGGTGCCCTGGGAAGATCAGGGGAAGAAAGGGCGCGCCTCCTGTGCAGAACAGAGGTAGACAGGCAATCACAAAAGCATAATCAAGTGTGTTTTACCAAGTGTGAAGTTTTCTATTCTAGAATGTTCCTGTACAGATCAATTAAACCTATTTTGGAGAAGAATAAGATCATCTTGAGAACAAGAAGGTGTCTAGATACTGATTTATCAAGGATGTCTATGAGTAAATGTGTATATAAACAAGGAACACATTGATAGGTATTGTGGTGCACACCTATCATCTCAGTAGCAAAAGGATTACCACAAATCACAACAGGCAGAAGCAACAGGATCACCATAAATGTGAGGGTGACCTGGTCTACAAAGTGAGTTTCAGCCAGCCCGGGTACCAAGCACTACCCATCTGGAAAACAAAAAGCAAACTATACATTTTAATGTAAAAGATATGCATGTCAAAAAGGAATCACAGAAAGGGTCAGAGGACACAGACATAAGGCTCAATGAAGGAAGGAGAGAGAGGCTGATGAAAGAAGAGACTCACAGGTAAGAGCTTTGACAAGCATGGAACCCAACGCTGACTCTGAGCAGGCTAGGGTTAAGGCTAGGTTAGGGAAAGCCCTGTGGGGAACACACCCAAGAAGACAAGGAGATCACCAGAGTATTCACTGAACGTGGCTTTCCTAAAACAGGTTACAGAATTGCAGACATGCAAGGTGTCAACCACCTTAGCATCTCGTGAGAGCAACATGTGCTCTAAGAAAATAAACCTGATAAAATGCCCCCTACAGATCTTTCCCAAGACAGTAAGGAGGAAGGAAACCTAACTCTGCCCAACAAGGGAGCTAGTTACGTAAAAATTCAGATTTTCTTTGAGATTTACCATTTGAGTAAAGAGTAATTGGGCTACAGTTCTTATGTGGCAAGTACTCTGGCTACTCTTGTCACCACTGCAGTGACACTCGAGTTTGTTCTTTCCTATCTGCCTCTGAGATCCTCCATGGTTTGGTAAATAGCGTCTGACTCACACTAGGCAACGAGATGAATGGCACTGAACAATGTGCTTCCAGATTGGTAAAGAACTTTTCCAAAACAGGCCAGAAAAAGAATGGGTGAAGGTTGCTCCCACAAGGGAGAAATTACTCACAGGCTACTGAATTCTAGTTATGCACTGACAAATATTAGGAACACTTTCTGACATCCTAGACAGATGTGTCTGTCTGTCTTCCCTCTGTTCACCTCTCTCACCCCTTCCTTTCCCTCCTTCCTTGAGCTTCATGTTAGTATCCTGATTCATGTTCTTTCTGACCATTTCTGTGATTACTTTTAATGTATATATCTTTTGTATTAAATATTAATAATAAGAAAATGAGCGGGCAGTGGTGGCGCACGCCTTTAATCCCAGCACTTGGGAGGCAAGAGGCAGGCGGATTTCTGAGTTCGAGGCCAGCCTGGTTGGTCTACAGAGTGAGTTCCAGGACAGCCAGGGCTACACAGAGAAACCCTGTCTCAAAAAACCAAAAAAAAAAAAAAAAAAAGAAAGAAAGAAAGAAAGAAAGAAAATAAATGAGATGGTATATAGTCAGTTCCACGAAGGAGATCTGATGAAATTATATTTGAAAGGATTAGCAAAGATGGAATTTACATACACTATCTATCTGTAATGTAAGAGTATTGTAATTCTTGTGAATTAAACTTAGAATCCATAATGATCTAATGCATGCTAACGGCAAAAACACACACATACACACACACACACACACACAAAACCAACCCTAAGTGTGGAATAATTAAAAAACCAAACAAACAGGAAGGCCCCTGTTCAATCTTAGGCATTAACATTAGCCACAGGAAAAGGCAGAAAGGCAGGAATCACATTTCAATCTCCCACCCATCTTTTGGGAAAAAATAGGCTCTCCCGGCCAAAAGGACAGGTTAGGCAACAAGAGTGGAGATGCGCAGGCCATTGAAAGGTGTCTGCTGGAGTGAGGTGACCTCGGCTCACTAGGCACAGAGTGAAGTGCATCCCAGGGTGTCAGTCCTCACAGCTGAGACCTTAGAGCCACTGTTGAGACAAGACACACAAGAGCAAGAGGCAGACTGCAGCAATGATATGCCTGGATTCTTCTGACTGACACCAACAACTGCTCTGCTCTGCTTTTGTTTCAAGACATTTCTCTGGGAAATAAGCAACATTTTGTCAAGAACTATACAGCTCCTATCCAACTGCAATATTCATGAAGTTAAAGTTACGTTGAGATTGAGCAGGCAGTCATGGAGGTATCTTTTACTGACGGCTACTTTACAGGACATATCCTTTTCCTGTATCTTATGACTTACTTCCTCTGATGTTGCCTGCCTAAACCTCCGGCTTTGCAGTTAGCTCTTCTTTCACCCCACTGACACCTCAAGACCCAAACAGAGTGGAATACCAATGAGAGCCAAAAAGACGTCCCATGAAGAACACATCACATCAAGATAATCTGTTTGGATAGGTTCTTTAGTTGTCGGAGTATGATGTATCTTGAATTGAGCAGTCCACGCTGTTTTTAATAATTCCCTTTTGGGGGTAAGGATGGCAAAGTCTAGCATGGCTAACAACAGAGTTTGGACAAGTTTACGCAGCACTTTAGATACTGTGTCAGTCTCTGTCATACTGCTTGGTTTGTTTAACTCCACCACTTTTCTGTATATTTAACAAAATGTAAAAAAGTTCAAAACATGGCAACAAAAATCCAATTGTACATATGACAAAATTGAGAGTGAAAACTATACCACTTCCTAAAATCGTTATGCTCTTTACACAAACTGAAGAAGTCGTTATCAACATTTGTCTATCCGTTTGTAACTATGTATCCTTTTCCTAAGGCAAACTTGCAAGATGGGGACATAGAAACAGAATACCCTCTATAATATTAAATATAAACAGAATACCCTCTAACTAGATCAAATCCATCACATAAAATGTATCAAGTACACATTCCTGGTTTTTTTTTTTTTTTCTAAAAATGCATCCAGAGTACATTGGGGTGGGGGTAACCCTACCTATCTAGTAATGTGCATGGGAAAAGGCATAATGATTTTACTTAGTAGATGTGTGGAATCTGATAAGAAAACTGGTGCTGAGCATCTAAAAACGCATGTAAACAGGTGTGCGTGTCTAAATCAGAAATAACACCACCTTAGCTGAGCCCCCCATTTTTTTCTAAATGGTTTTTATAAAAGGACTGTATAAGCAAACATGTAAGGACAAGTACTGACAATAAGAATGGCTTTCATGAAAAAGCAGATCTGTTATTCTCTGACCACCTGTCAATTACTACCATCTGATGTAAGCTCGCTTTAAGAAAGGCACTGTCGAGTTGATATATATATATTACAGAGAGCTACAGGGAGAACTGGGTATCAAGTTATGTGTGAATGGCTGAGCTGAGGATTTGATCTACATCCAAAAAGTAGGAGACAACCAGTATCAGCCTTTGTCAAGCAGCACTGAAAAAAAGGTACAAATGGGAAAAGATGAAAGGGCTTTGGTTTAACTATGAGAAAAAAAGGCAATTACAAGTTGTCCTAAAGAACTCCTAATCAGTAAAACAAAGGTCTTTAACAGTTCATCAGTATACTTAAAGAATTCTGAAAATTCAAATATTTTATAGAAGCTTTTGGAACTGTGTTCAACTCAGTAAGGACCAACACTCTGTGTGTGTGTGTGTGTGTGTGTGTGTGTGTGTCATCAAATAAACAGTAAGATGGAAAGCAGTAACACTATAAAAAGAGATGTGGTGGTGGTTTTGGGAAAGAAATATCAAGGATAACATGCAGTTGGAGCTCTGGGGGAAGAGGTCTTAATGTAAAGAAAAGACAGGTTACAATTCAAGTTTATTCTGACTAAATGATGCCAAATCTAACTCTTACAAAAAATAGATCCAACCGTTGCTGGCTCCAGAAGCAACAGCACCCCCTAAACATGCAGTGAGTATCAATTCTGTCCACCCTGTTCCTACACTCTGGCAATAGTCACACTATTCTGCTTGCTTCTCAGGTCTCCGTTGAATGACTGGACAGTGGCTTTTCCCAATAAAGCCAGCAACAGCTTTTGATCAATGTTGATAAGGCATTTAAAAAACAAACAAATAAAACCTGGGGTTCAAGTTTCTCTTTAGTTTTCTGCTTAAACTGGATACTTTTGCTGACTTTGCAGCAATTCCCAATGGTTTTGTCTATTGAAATTTCTAAGATTTCTGATGTTCATAGTTTTTATTATTAAGAGGTTTTCTAATGATCTAGACGTTAAATCACCAAAGCTATGTCTTTATTGCATTTTGATTATACAGTTCACTTTTATTACAGCAGTGAAGATTAGTCAGCCTCATCTGATTCTAAGACATCTACAAGCACAGAATTATCTTAAGGGTTTATAAATTAACAAAAATCTCAAATGAAACAACTAAAATTATTCATTTTTCCAAAATATTATTATAACTGGAATATTTATAACTTGTTAGGAGTTGCATGCTTAAGTATTTCTAGACATGAGAATTGTTTACTTTATTGTAATTTCATTAAAAAATCAGAACATGAAAACATCATCATTTTCTATGAAACAGAATGGAATGGGTATAGTTATGGAATAACAGATGGCTCATACAGCTCCAGATGTGGTTTAACAGACCACTCACACACTCCACGAGTTTCTCACTGTTCTAAAAGTTTTGCAAACCAAGAAGTATTTTTTAAGGTTTGAGATTGGCTGGTATAACAAATGCTCATTTTTTCTGCAACAAACATATACATATTGAAAGTTCACTAATTATGTACAATGTGTGTTCTACGGGAAACAAGACTAGAGGAAACAAATGTATATTAATAGGTGAAAGGAGAAAAGCTAAAAAGCTATTCCAAAGACCAAAATGGAACGGGTAAAACTACAGGGACAGTATATACGGCCCAGTTGTTTAAAGGGGAAGGAGGCATGAACACAGTATAGAGGGGCATCAGAATAGTACAATGATGGACACGACATTCACAACTGTCTAGTTTTGACGGTGTACAGCAGCATGAGTGAGCAGCCCTCATACAAACTGTGATTCTAGGTGACAGTGCTGTAGGCTCCTCAACTGCAACAACATGCCGACAATGGAGGAAGCTTTGCATGTGTGGGGGCACGGAGGACATGGGAAATCTCCAACTTCTAGTTCAGCTGTGAAACTAAAGTAGCTCTAAGCACACAGGTTTTGTTGTGGTTTTTAAACAGTTATTTTGCTTTTCCTTTCTCTTTTTTATTTACTAGGGTAAAATGAAAAACCTTTTCTGCTTCAAATTTTTAAGTGATGTTTCAATGTACAAAACAGGGCAATTCCTGAACAATACAATGACTTGGTATTGATTACTACCATGTATGTTGTGCCACATATTCGTAATTATTAAACTGGTTATTACACAAACACACACACACACACACACACACACACACACACGAGTCAGTCTGTCCTAATAGGAACACATCCTTTCAATTAAACAAAAGCCAGTCCTCCTGTGCAGGACAGCATTCCAAAAGATTCCGATGAATTCAAAGATTTTTATGCTTACCACCAGTCCACTAAAAAGACTTTATTTTAAAATCACTTAAAATTATGTATTTATGTAAGTGTTCATCCTTAGTTATGATTTATTATAGTTGAATTTGGAACAGATTGCCAGAGATGGTCTTGACAGAACCAATTCTCAGTCAATATTCAAGCTCACTGAAAAAGAAGGCAGGAAGGAAAGAGGGAAGGAAGGTTAGATGAGTACATTTTAAATATAAGTCAGAAGCTATAATTCTTACTTCAGACACTCTGGAGCATCAAGTTGAATCAGAACTAATGCTTTAGTTAAAAAAAAAAATTAGAAGTACATGTTTTTTTAAAGAGTATCTTAAAAACTTGCCTGAATTACAACTAATGTTTTAGTGAAAAAAATTTAGAAGTATTACATGGTTTTTAAAGAGTATCTTAAAAAACTTGCCTGAATATCAAAACCTCCCAATGTCAAAAATCTGATGGTTCAACACTTAACAATGCACTGGTTGCTCTTTAGTCAATTCCAAAACCTAGACTATACCTTCTGTTCAAATATGTTGTTTTAACTCAAAGAAAGGAAGAAAAGAATATGATGACTTAAAAAATCAAACTCCATTTTGGAAATAAACGGATAGGAGAGAGTAGAATGGTTCCTGCTAACAGTATATACTGAATCACAGCTAACATCTCTAATAGACACCACTCTTTCTTGTAATAGAAAAAAAAAAAAAAAAAACTAGGACTATTGGCTCCAATAGGGAAAGCACACATTTTGCCAACATTAAGGTCTAGCTATGGGATTGGGGGTGTAGCTCAGCTGACGGTGCACTTGCCTAGCATGTACAAGGCCCTGTGTTTGATTCCCAGCACTACACATAGGCAGACATGTTAGCATATGCTTGTAATCCCAACACTCAGAAGATGGCAAGGTTGCGGGTCATCTTGCTACATAGTGAATTAAAGCTAGATTTTAAATTTGTAAGACTTTGTCTTAAAATAAACTTAGAAGTTTATGTGAATAAACTTAGAAGATCTAGTTGTGACTTCCCCACTAACTGTGGTAAATTACATGGAGCAAGAAACGACTCTTTGTCCAGAGAAAGAAGACGACAAGAGCACAAGCTGTCAGAATGGCATGTACAGTGTTCAAAAATTAAAATCTGAAACCATTACAACCTAAACGGTACATTTGGGGGTTTTTAAACCCATGTTTATTTTATTAAATAAATTTAAAAATGTATTGAGAGGCTGGGTGTGGAGACAGAGGTAGGCAGAGTTTTGAGTTGAGGGTCAGACTAGTCTACAGAGCAAGTTCCAGGCCAGCCAGAGGCTAAAGAGTATAAACCTGTCTCAAAACAAAACGATTTTTAAAAAGGACAAAACTCAACATGCCTGGTTTTAAGAGTTTATATCTAGCAGGATTGTCTTGGACCATGTGAGGATGACAGTAAGCTTTATTAGTGATCAAATCTAGAAGGGTTAAGGAAATAACCTGATAAACAATCCTGCCTTAGTGGACATTAAGAATGAAGGTAGTCTAGAAGCATGGTGAGTTTTGGGGCGAGTAAGAGCTAGAGATCAAACATAGGGCCTTGCACCAGTACTATACTTACGGATTTTAGTTTTATTTTTTTTAAAGTATTCTTTTAATAGTAAACACACATTTGGAACAATAGCATGCAATCCAACACTCAGTTTAAGGCGAATGCAAAATGTTCCTACTTGGCTGATGACCTCACTACCCAGGGCCTGATTTACCTTTATTTAACTAGGTCATCATCTTATAGATGTAACAAAGAGAAGAGGGGGTGGGGGGAGCAAAGCAAAGAAACAAACACCACACAGCTTCAGGGAGTCAAACTTCTTGCAATGGCTACATGTAATGTGCCAAGCAAGGTTTCAAACAATCGCAGCAAAGTTGCAGACCACTCTGTTCTGTTCCGAGAACAACGGCAATGTAAATGAGGAATCCGGTCATTGGAATTCAACTTCGCAGTATCAGCAAATAGCAGCAGGCTGTTTATAGCAGCAGCCTTTTTGATTCTTTTCTCTCTTTGGAGGTGCTGATGGTATTATCATCTTGAAATCTGTGTGCAGTTTTTCCTGTTCCAGTAGGCTAAAAGCCACAATGTCTTTGATTGAAAAAAGCCAGCAAAGCAGGTCTCGGTGTATGAGGTAAGCTTCTTCGGCGTTCAGCAGGAGAGCACCCCATCAGTGTGCTGCCAGGGATTGTGTTTGCTTGTTTCACAGTGTTACAACTGTCAGCAGTCTAGTGTAGTGCATGCTGGTCCTAAGTGCTCTTTGGTACTGAATGAAGACATGTTCTATGCAAATTAAATTCCACCACTTTTTAATCTTTATTCTGACATTGGCAATCATGTAATGAAGTTTACATGAAGAACACCTGAAAGGCTACAGCCTCCCCACCCCCATTTCTTCAAGTTCCTCCAAGGCCACATTTTATGTGATGGCTTACAGGCCATGTGATAACTGCTGGGTCCATCGCCATTTTGAAAGCCTTCTTTAGTTTCATTGACTTTCAGCTGAAAGCCCTTGAGAAAACTTATAGAATAGTTAAACTGTAAGACACAACATTTAGTGAGGAAACACGTCCAGAAAATAATCTTAATGTTATTTTCTCCAGTGAGCTGTGTGTATAATGAAAAACACAGACAGGACTAAAGAAACTCTAAATTGGTGTTTGAATATGATTACAAAGAAAAAAATTAGAATACTTCTGAGAGTGGATTATTTATTACTTGATCCCTATGATTGTGGTAGCTATCAGAACTCATGCTTGTAATATAAATCTTCAAAAATTATTTTTATAGGCTTTTCTAAAGAGTGACATGGGATGGTCTTATTTAGTAGTAAACTTTGATAAGAAAAGGTTATAAAAATCTTTATTTGGAAAAAAGCAAAAATGGAAAGACTGGCTCTGGTGAGCTGGGGACAAGTTCTACAACCTCGATGCATTTAAACAGTATCATTAAAAAAAAGCACTTAGAATCACACAAAATATTTAAAAGACAGCATTAATCTCAAATATATGAATGAAGTGAAACACATCAGGAATAAAAATACATGAGAAGTCACAAAAAAATAGTATGAGAATATTTTCTCTGCTATAGTCATCAGGTAGGGGACTGACATACAACCTACACATGCAGACAGGCCTCATGTGCACACAGAGAGCAAACAGTCTACTTCACAACCTGGATAAAGTAAAGCCGTTCTTGCATGATGCTAAGTAAGCATCCTCAAGACAGTAAGCCTGTGATTGCCATTTCAAACTAGGCTTTGGCTCCTTTTTCTTTTGGGGTTTGTTTTGTTAAGGGAGGGGGTTGCGGTGGGAATGAAAACTGTCACACAAAACTTGAAGTGGCACCGTTATGAAGAGATATGAGTATATTAAAGTTTGATATTTATTTACCTTTTAGCTTACTGGGTAAAATATGAATCTAGATACAGCCATTATCACATTGCCTTAACAATAAAAGGGGCCAAAGTTCTCACTAATAATGAGACAAATAAAGAGCACAACTGGGCCAGTGTCCTCTACGTATTTAAACAGTTAATTCTACTTTACATCAACTTTGGATCTATGGAAAAGAAAGACATGGGCACTTTAAAAGCTTTATAAAGTACACACTGGGAGAGAGGGTGTGTGTGTGTGTGTGTGTGTGTGTGTGTGTGTGTGTGTGTGTGTGTGGTGCAGGTAAGGTTTTTGCATTTAAGAGCACAACAGCAAGTCCGAGTCCTAAAAAGAAGCTTGTGTGGCAGCGCTGTTCGAAGGTCAGTGTGGAGCTTCTGGGAATCCTTAGAATAATCCAAACTGTGTAGAATGGGCTAAGAGGGAGATCAATGAGATGTTTAGGAAGTGTGCTCACAAAGAAGCTAAAAAGAATTGAGTGCCACCAACATTTCATACTGTGTTACAAGCGCTGGGTACTTGAGTCAAGTCTTCAAGTGGCTTACTTAGGCTTACCTCAGCTCTAACTACCTAACAGGTATAGATTTTTTTTTTTCTTATGACTAGCAATGAAAACTGGTGTGATGGTTAGTTTTGCCAACTTGAGAAAATCTAAAATCAGGTAGGTAAGAGTCTCAATGAGGGTATGTCTAGGTCAGTTTGGCTTGTGAAATCATCACTGGGGGATTGTTTAGATTCCATTAACTGGTGGGGAAAGACCCAGTGGAAACACAGGGAGCACCATCCCCTGAGCTTCTGTACTGAAGTGTGTAAAAATGGAGAACACTAGCTGGGCATAACACGCATGGTTAATTCCTCCCTCTCTGCTTCCTAACTATGGTAAGACGTGACAGCTGTCACATGCTCTTGCAGTCTAACTCCCCCAGGTGATGACTTTAACTTGGAATTGTGAACAAAACCAAACCCCCCTTTTCCTAAGTTGCTTTTGTCAGGGTATTCTATCAGAGCAGTAGAAATGGTTAAGATAGTAACATTCTTTTAGAGGCAAATCACAGACTAGTAAGGAGGTCCAAGAACAGGTCAATCCACATGGTTTCATACATGTAGTATTGCTGAGCAGTAAGACACAGCTGGCATCTCATTCTACATATACGGAAGCAAATCTAGTTAACTTAAAAAACACTCATTCCAGAAAACTCAGGCTGCTTCCAAAGTAGGATATTTGCTACTAACTAGTTGAAGACAGACAGACAGACAGACAGACAGACAGACAGACTGACAGACAGACACACACACACACACCCCTTCATTCCTGATCCACTTACTATACTTCAGTAACTTTTCATAAAGATTATCCACCTAAGGATATAAAATATAACGGCCAAAAATAATTAGCCCCCAAAATTGTAGATTTTATTTGTTCATACAGGATAATCTCATTGGAGGAAAATTATCAAAATACTTTCATCGTGTTTTATGGTAATTGTTAAGTTTTCTCTACCCCACCGCTGTGCTCTTAACTTGCTAGGTAAATAAAGCAGAATCTTTCTTTTAACGTTAGAATGTCACATTTCATCACAGTCAAGAATCCAGCAGCCGGGCGGTGGTGGCGCACGCCTTTAATCCCAGCACTTGGGAGGCAGAGGCAGGCGGATTTCTGAGTTCGAGGCCAGCCTGGTCTACAGAGTGAGTTCCAGGACAGCCAGGGCTACACAGAGAAACCCTGTATTAAAAAACCAAAAAAAAAAAAAAAAAAAAAAAGAAGAAGAATCCAGCTGTGTGAAATACCTTGCCCTAACCTTGAGATCCTATGCTGGGACTTCCTAGTTTGTTTCTGAAGCCAGAGTCTGGTTTTGCAGTGGGCTCTTCATCCTGTCCCACATCTACTCGGTCCGAAGCCTTTCAGATCCTGACATGACAACTCCCTTACACATACTGAGCTTTCTCAAGCCTGACTCATCTCGCCACTGGCTTTTCCCAGGCTCTCCCCAGTCCTCCCCTCATATGTTCCCCTGTAACTCTTTCAGGAAGTCTGCCTTTGGATCATTTCAAATTTAGAGAAAACCAGGCTTGGGATTCTACAGGCAATATCATGCTCTCAACAGTTCAGGTCTACTCCATACTCTCAAAAGAACGACTAGAGAAAAATAAGGTACAGATCATACAGGGGTCACAAAAGCCAGCTATTCTTCCAACCACACGATCTACTACTTTTCCTGATTCCCGTACGTCAGTCGGCACTGAGTCTTCACACAGACCATAATAATCTCCTTATTTGTCATCCACTGAACACTATCCTGTTCCCATGAAATCTAGTATCACTGACTGCCCTTCCACATCACTCACACCATGGGCTTGCAGAAAATGCCTTACTGACTTGACTACAAGATTATGCAGCCTTGACTGTCCTGGAACTCACTCTGTAGACCAGACTTGGCCTAGGCATCACAGAGATCCACCTGCCTCTGAGTTGGGATTAAAAGGGTGTGGCTACATCTGGTTAGATGGGATATTTTAATGTTGTAATCTTGAATTTATTTATGTTTTCATCTTCTTTACCTTCAAATCAATCTCCTAATTGTTTGCTTTTCTATACCTTTGCTTTATGTTAAGCCAAAGATCATTTAGAAAGTATACATTACAGAACTATGTGAAAATCTGTAGAGTCCTATCTTTACACAATTCTTTAGGAAATATACCACAAATCTCTAAAGGAAACCTCTTCTTAAACATGTCTTTCCTCAGCTGAGTGTCATGGGGCAGACCTGTAAACCCAGCACTCCAGAGGCTAAGACAGATAGAAAGTGGTGAATTTAAGGCCAGCCTGGAATATATATGATGCTGTCTTTTAAAAATGGAGATGGGGGATAGTGGCTAAAGACATAGCTCTCAGTTGGCAAAGCATGAAACCCTGGGTTCAATGTTCAGCATCACACAAAACTGGGCATGGTAACACAAGCCTATAATCATCCCAATATTCTGAACTGAGGAGGTGAAGGTAGAAGGATCAGAAACAAAGTCATCTTCAGCAATATAGTGAGTTTGAGGCCAGCTGGAATAATAATAGTAATAATAAAAACAACAATAATAACAGCAATAACAACAACAACACTGCAGCCAAGAGGCCAGGAAGGTACTTTCTGTTACCTATGCTGTGAGTTAGTGATTTTAGATTTCACACAAAACAACAGTTTAGTGTTCAGTGAATAACAAACAATAAGACCTTGGTTCTATGGTTTTAAAATCTAGCTGCTATTCTGGACCATTTAATGCAATCTGGGTTTTTCAAAGGTCAGCAGAGATCTAGCCAAACCATTCTAGTCCAAGCTATCTTTTTACACTGGCCAATAATGGCATCCTGGATTCTAATTTGTCCTAAGTGCAATGAAATACCTTCCCAAATTACTTCTCTTAAAATGCTACACCATGCCAAAGTCCTACTGCACCAACCCACCAGACTTTTCTTCCCCATTGACAAGGCTTTAGCTTTCTTGGAGCCATGCACCTCAGTCAAGTCTATTTTCCAGTCCTGATCAGTGACTCAGTTCTCCTTCACTGGAACATTTTTCCCTCCTAATTTAAATGTAACTCATCCTCAAAAGTAAAAAAATCCCACATTCTTCTTCTTATTATTATTATACAAGCTCTTTTTCTAAGTCCTGTTGTTTGTTTTGTTTTAAAATCAGCACAATGTCTGATTTGCTCACTAAACATAAATGTGCGAATGCCTGCACACGATACAGCCACTTTACAACCTTAGGAAGCAGAGCAAATGTTCATTCAGCAAGGGAGAGAGACATTTACTAAGAGCAGATGTTTATTAGCAGATATCTGTCTTTGGCTATCGTATACATATAGATTATCATTATGTTTCCATCTTTTATGCCAATTAAACAGAGTTGAGAAAACTTCATGATCAAAAAGGAAGAAAAAAGAAAATCTAAAACCTTACTAACAACACAGTAGTACTCAGTTTTGTGGGATTTCAAGTGCTCCTATAACGCATTCCTTTCTCTGGGCTTTGTGCAGCAGTTCCTCTCTGGTGGTACCTCCCTATGAACCTGTGCCAGAGCAGAAGAACGTTCTGGCAGTTTTGAAGGTATTTGAAATACCATACAAATGGTATTTCAAATGGTCAGTACAAGTATGCAGAGACAAAAATGTGCTAATGTTACCTATTTCAAAGAAGTGCACAATTATATAACTCAGTTTCCAGGAGGCTGAGGCAACAGCACATACATGTACAAAACAATATGATCAGTAGGTCTTTTTCTAGTGTTTTGTTTTGTTTTGTTTTTTTAAGTCTCCACCTCCAAATCAGTTTATGTTTAGAGCGGAAGTATCCGTATATTTAACACTCTGAGGCCACGGCCAGTGCAGCGGCTGCGCTGAGTAATGGGATGAGTCTGGACCACTGCGGCTGCTGCCATCAGGTCAAGGGCTGACCTGACAGAAGGAATGTGGAATAACCCTGCACAGGACTGCTGTCCCTCAACTAGCTCAGGTCACCTTACAGAGCAATAGTATTTAATCAATGATTTGCTGAAATGAAGGGGGAAATGTACCATAGAACAACCTGAAGAAAACAAATAGAGAATGAGAAGGAAATCATTGTTTATCAAAACATTCTCCACTGAAATCTTTGAGAAAATAAGGGAGCAATCCACATCCCAGAACTAAAGGTCAGGGCAGGACTCTATTTCCTTCAGGGGCTCAAGGCATTTCGAGGTAGTCATGTTTTAGCCATGTGAAAATTCTTGGAGGGGAGAATGCCATCAAACTCTTTATCAATCTAGTAACTACGGATCTTCCTCGGAAAAAAAACAAACAAATGTATAGGCACACAAACCCACTCCTTCACATAGACCTTCCAAGGAGGAACTCCAGGTTAAAAGCCCCTGTGTTAAGGAAAAGCCTAGTCACTTTATAACGGCCAAAAAAGTAAAATCTGAATTAAAAAGTATCCCAGAGTAAGATGCATCATATAAGAATGTATTGTCAAACCTCATGTTTCTTAGAATTTCTCATTTTTCCCACCATTTTAATATTTGTCCATCACATAAAATGGTAGTTTTATGTACTATATAATTTCTTCCACGCATTAGTGTAAATTATGATTTTAAAGACTTCTAAAGACCACATTAAACAAAAAAGTGAGGCCTTATGGGGTTGAGAAATAATAAAAAAACAACAACAAAAAAATGACTTAAAAGTAAGTTTTAAGCACTATATAGAAAGTTATAATGCTGGGTTCTGATTGCCTAAAAAGCATTTTCCAAATTCATGGTACATCAGAAGGACTCTTATTGGGACTATGACCAAGTCTGAAAAAACTTTGGACAAATTTTCTGTACAAATTATGAATGAAAAAGAACAGAGAAAGACAAGGAAAGCAGCTGTGCTCAGCAGCATCCCTCACACACAAGCAGTGAGTAGTCGGGAGCCAGCCGTCCTGTGTGCTTGTTGAGAGAAGGGAGCCAATGAACGCTGGCTAAGAACACTAAGACCCAGTGAGCATCACTACAAGGAGCCGCACTTCCAGCAACAAAGCCCAGAAGCCTCAACCCCACAGAATACACAGCAGACACCGGCCTGTTAGAGTCAAATGAAACCCATCATTGAATTAAGGTCTGATTAAAAGGCTGAACTTTAATAAGTATACAGTATTGTTCTAGTATTTTCTAAGACAGTGGTTTTCTTATAATGTTGCTGTAAATTCGGTTGAAAATGTAGGCTAGAAATTGGTATTTATGCTGAACTCTAAAAACATAACTTAGATGGGTAGAGAATTGGTCAATTTTGTGCCCTCAACCAAGTTTTAAAAAAAAAGTAAGAATAAATTTCCACTGTACCTCAGGATGAAGCCATTTATTTCGTTATATGTAACAGGAAGTTCCCATATTTTATATTAAAAAACAACCCAAAAATGCCAATGCTATGTAACATTAGCATCATCTTCAAATGAGATGTTTTATCAGTAGTATTATTAAGATCTCTTTTTGGTATTCACAGTACGCTTTCCATGGTTTTTTTTTTTTTTTTTTTTTAACAAATTAAGGCATACTTTTTAAACTTTTTTTTTTTTTTAAATCTCAAGAAGTCTGGCTTTCTCTTTCCCTCTAAATGCTTTTAGGCAAATTGTGGTAATCTATTTTTAAATCAGATTTTGTCCACTGCTCAGAACTAAGTTCAGTTTTTTTATTATCATTTTTAAACTGTTTTAAGAAGTTCTGCATTATCAAAAGCATCACTTTACATTATGCCTTATGAAGTAAGTCCTCTACTGCTCTCTGATCACCTAAGGATATCTATTACAACGTGTATGGTCTCATCGTACAGGACACCCAGCTTCTTTCTTCTACTATAAGTCTTAGTCTGGCCAGTTACTTTGATCACAATGTCAATTATTTAACAATGAAAGTTCCAAACAGATCCTAGCGAACTACTGTTTGTTCAATAAAAATGTTACACTACTATGGCTACTACTTACATATGATGTTTATACCCCATGTTCAAGTTTCTAATAACTCAACTACAAGTTGAAATTCTGTTTTTGAGGCATTTCCTGGTATACTAGGCAGTGCATCAGAAATCAGATGATATTGCATTTAGGCCATAATATTACCTTTTAACCATCTATGTATAATTAACAACCATTCAAAAAGAAAAGTGCAAATGTGCAAATGAGAAAGAACAAAACAGTTTGTATACATGTAATGCATAATATATGATATAAATCTAGGCAACTAAAAACAACAGCTGACAACATCTTTCTGAGCATTAAATGACACCACCAGTTTTGTTTTATATGTATTCTTTCTTTTCAAGAATTCAAAGAATGCAACAGACATTATCTTAATGTTCAAAAATTTCAGGAGTAGATTAGAATATTACCATTTTTTTTCACAAACCAAAAAACAAAGAACTACCATTACTTTTGTATATTTCCAATAATAGAGTCAAAATAAGAACAGGTCTAGCTAATCTCCTCTGGGATCTTAATTAGTACTCTAAGTTTATTTGTAAGAGTTAAAAATAGTATCACTCATGAGAAACAATGGCAAAATTATTATGCTATTAAATTATGTTAAAGGCCTAATGAAGAAATACTTTAGCAACTACGAGGTCCACGCTAGTTGTCGGCATGAGGAACGTTTATATTGGCTCTTTTGGGTGTATACATTAAATGCAAAGTCAGAAAGGAACCATGCAAAAATCCAGTTGCCCATGCAAGCACCCCGAGTCTAATCCTCTCCTTTCCTCTCAGTTCTGGTGTCAGGCCACAGTAGTGTGGAGACTTGTAGGCTGCTGTCCTTGTTGTAATGAATGGGAAGAGGCTGACAGTGGCATGGTCGAAACCTTCACCTCTTCTTCCCCTGTGGAAAAGTCAGTCATGGTCTAGTTATGGGTGACTAGATTTGTTAACAGTCCCTTTAAAAAATGATTTCAATATTTGGAATATTGATACATATTTAAAATACATGCTTAATGGTTGGAATCTGAGTGTGAAACAAGACATGAATTTAAAAATATTAACTTAAGTATCTAAAAAGAAAGCTCTAAACACTCCCTTTATTTTAAGGTAAAATCAAATATAATAGATTTAAATTATAAATATACCACCAAAAATAAACAAAACAAAACAAAAAAAGAAAGAAAGAAAGAAAAAGAAAAAAGAAAAAAGGAAGACCAGGAAAGCCATTCTTTTCCAAGCCAATTGGACCCTTACATAGATAGTCCTTAGCAGTAAGTACTAGTTTGGGGGGGGGGGGGATTCAGACTTGACTTACAGGAGAAAAAAATGATTTTAAAAGAGGAAATTATAAATCCATGTTTCAAAGATATAAGTCATATGAGGAAAAAATGAAACACTAGATACAAATATTAATGAATAAAATTAATATGTAGCATATGAAATTTACTATGTATATTTGAAGTAATTAGGAAATAGTAAAATATTAACAGTACAATGATCCAATTGACTGAAAAGTAAGATGACTACTTCTAGTCAGAAAACTAGAAACGAATGAGACTGGTCCTAAGTATAACTGATAATTATTTCACTACAAGTAACTTACTTTACGCATGACACAAAACTCAACAGTCACATGAGGTTACTATAAAAACAAAAAATTTAAAGAAAAATGCCCTCTGATAAGTAAAATCTGAATTAACAAAAATATAAAAAATCCAAAGCCTAAACAATTTCAAATATTTTTGAATAATATCTTAAAACAACACTGCTTTCAGACTTACACTTACTAATGTTTGTTTTCCAAATAATTTTCAGCATTATGTAATAAAAACATTTTAGCAAATAATTCTTTGAAAACTAAATCTGCAAAATTACATTTGGAAAGACAGCATAACTGACAAACTGCAGAAAGTCTTTCAATCTATGGAACAGTTATTTCAATTAACAATCTCTCTTAAACCCTCAAAGTACACAGCAAAAGGAGACTGTGCCAAAGCAAATTTAAACTCCATTACTTGGTGAGAACATTGATACTAATAAGGACCTAAGCAAGAGACTGATTTTCAAGTTAATAAGTATCATTCTATTTTCTTTGTATTCATTTATTATGGGTCATATGCCTAAGCCAGGCCAATTTGTCTCATGAAGAAATACTACTGGTCTAAAAAAAAAAGATTTGCAAGTATGTGAGAGCAAAAGTCAATTACTCCTGGGAGAAAGCCAAGTGGAAGCACATACCAGTGGTCTTCAATTGTGAAGGAGAGCGTCAGTGTAGCAAGGCCAAAACACTCCATTGCTGATTCTGAGATCTGGGCTGAGACCCTAGCTTACTAACTAAACATGCACCTTAACTTATTTGGGCTTGCTTTGACATTCCTAAAATGAAGGAACTAGACAAAGCAAGTCACTTTTTAGAACAAAGGCACATGGTTTCAATAATAAAATCTATCTAAATGAATCCTTTCTACCTACTTACTAATCAAAATTCCTGATCAGGAATACTTCAAAAATCTTCTCAACTTAGCAAACCAGATACACAAGCACACATGCTGCTGCTAAAATACTTAAATGCTAAAGGAAATAACCAATTAAAACCCACAGCTATTTTTCAATGAGACAAAAGAATGGAAGCTGGCATTCTGTCACACCTCTGGCAACTGTTCTGCCATGATAGGTCTCAGGTATGTCAGTGCTTTTAGGACTAACAGAAACAAACCAAAAATAAAAACTCAAATACAAATATATAGTAAACAGATGTGGTATCTGCATGACATAATGGCTGCACCTCTGATTTCCTCCTACAGGTCAGGACCCTATTTTGCTCTATACAGCTGAAGAGCAAGTATGTAGACCTTTCTTCCTAGGATAGAATTAGTCTGAATTAAGTATATTTTAGGAGGCCCCACAGTGTATAGTCTTCACTAATGAAGCATTAATAAACAGCTCTGCTGAACAGGGCACCATGATAAAGACTAGAGGGTGCATAGTTGAGTTCCTCCTAGTCATCCAATTCAAATATATCTGCGCTTGAGAGAGACAGATACTTCCTAGGCAAATTGCTTCAAGTTAGATACATTACAAATATATACCATTTTTCAGATTTTTTTCTTTTGTCATTTATAATTGTTACTGAAATCCTAAATCATCTAGTTATAATTATCTAACTATTCTAAGGCTTATTATATTAGCACATTCACTTTCTGAGACATCTGTCAAATATTAACTAGTTCTAATAGGATTCTATTGTGACTCTTAACAATTTTAAATATTTTTGTAAAGTAAAACTAAGTTTCTCTAGTCTTCAGTACTTTAAAAATAATCTATTAACAAGCTTAGTTATAAGTCACCATTTAAATACCAAGCAAGTATCACAGCCAAAAATCGAAAATCTAGAATAACTTTCCCCGCCCCACACCGAATACAATAATGGTTCAGAATTAAAGTTGGTGACTTTTTAGCATCTCTGAAAAAAAAGTTTTCAATGTTCTGTGGTTGAAAATAGTCAAAGGGAGGAAAAAAACCAAAGGATAGAACTATAATTTAATGCTATATTTAAAAATAATGTGTCTATTTTAGTTGAAAACTTCAGAAGAACTATCACAAAAAGGCCTACACTTAACAAATCAGACATATCTCATTACTAATATTCAAAAATATCTATTTTATAAAACATCTGGAAATGTTCTTGGGTGCTAAGGAACAATAATGGCCCAGAAACTGGAAGAACAGACAGCCTAATGAAGACAGACATATAGTGAGTCAAACAAGGATACCAAGTAAGTATGGCTCAATCAGAAGCCCAACAGCAAGTACCCACTGTCTTCCCTATCAGAGCTCCTCGTCTTCTCCATCTCATCCCTACAATTTAAACAGCACCTCTTGTTACAGAAAACACTCTGCTCACTGTGATGGCACACAGTATCAGTCTCTATGCCTTTATTCAGGAAGTTTCAGTCACCATAAAAGACCTTTCTCTTTTGCTGCTAACCCAAATTCAAATTACCATATTACAGAACAATTCCTACTTCTTCAAAAACTTCTCCCCAACAATGATTAACTACATTGTTTCTCCAATTTCAGAACCACACATAAAATTAGCCACTTTCACATAAGACTTTCATTTTAACTCTTCAAGTATACTAACAACTACCTGGAATTGCATCTGTATTTTATACTTTTGTATTCCTCATATGAGCTAGTTCATTGCTGGGGCAAAAAGGAATTGAAATGTTAACCATAATTGGCTTATTACTTCACTTTTTAATATTTGGCATATTTAAGGGGGAGCTTTTAACTTTTAATATTAAGACCAGCTAGAAAGCACATTGTTAAAAATTGAAATGTCTTCTTTCTAAATTATTAAAACAAAGCAAATGCAAACAAAATTTCATTCTAGTATGCTATGTTGAATGGAAGAAAAGGAAAGGCATGGAGAAATTGAAAATTTAGTGGCTGTCAAAAGGAACAGACTGAAAAATGCTACCTTGGATTCGCTAAGACCTAGTAACTCCCTAAGATCTCATAATTCAATGAGCAAGTATCATGAACCCACCAAATGTGTAAATTACTACATCAGGTGATCTCTAGTATATTTCAACTGCCAAAATTCACTATATCCATAACAACAAACTAAGATCTATCTACTTAACTAAAACATGAAATGTTGCTGGTCCTAAGGGAATATAGCCACTGACTACTGATGATTCTGTCTAAGTCTACTATCAAACTTGCTGAAAACAAGCACATGAACACCTTACTGTTAAAATATATTACTGTAATAACACTATGCCATGACACAGTTTATGGCCACAACAAGGGGGAAAAAACCAAATTATTGTATAAGTACACAACCGGCTGAGAACTATTCTGTTCTACTTGAAGACAATCAGGAGGGAGCAAGCTTTATCAAATCATCTCTAAAGCCCAGATTAAATAAAAACAGTTAACCAGAATGACTCTTTTCCAAAACTTCATTTAAACATGTTACATAAGATCTAAAAACCCTAAAACTCTGAAACCTTCAAGATAGCAGCACACAACCAGAAGTGATCTGGGATTAAACTTGTATTACCTCATTTATCCTAATTTATTGTTCCCAGAAATAAAAACATAACCAACAAACAGAGTAAAATCTCTCCTAAACAATTTTCCACAGAAAGTATGTCTGTGACATATAATAGGCTTATAAAACATGGATAACTGAAGTTCTCAAATATTAAGTTATATACACATATGGCAAGTTTTGATGTGTGCATGTATGTATCAGTCAAAATAAATAATTGCTATAGCAGTTAGAGTGGCTTTATCCCTCATGCTCTCATTAATTTTGACTAAAAAAATAATTTTAATCATTTTATTTTTAGAATATAACACAATCTATTTTTATTATGGTGCTGGTTGGCCTTTATAATACCGTAATTTCCGAGCCCATTTTTTTCTTTTCCTTTTTTGCGTTTACATATTATCTGAAGGTTTGGTAACCATCCTATTAAATAAAATGCTTCCAAACAATAAGTAGGTATAATACTCCACCATCCTTATAAAGCTCCATATTACAAGGCATTCATTCTATCAAAAAAAATTTAGGTTAAAGATGTAAGGTTTTTCATAGAAATTTCTAAGACTTGTTACCAATTTCTTAGACTTGTTACCCAGTAGCTCTTCCCTAACCACCCAGCAACCTGAAGACATGAATGATACACACATTCTCAGAGGCTTTAAATGAACCTACCTGCTATGGGGATCCCTCCCAGACCTGTGTTGTGCTGTGGCGGGAGATTCAAGTCCAAGAAATTACTATTTGAGGTGGGGTTTGCTGTGTGGTTCAAGTGCATGATGCTATTGCGTGGAAAGGCCATCCAAGGATAGCGGGCTGCCTGGCCTGGAAAACCGAACGAATTATAAACTGCTCGGTGCTGCTGAAATTGAGGGAACCTCTGTGGCAAGACTGAAAAGGTACTATTAAGAGAGTTGGCATTTGTAGGTGCAGCAGAATGCAGGGATCCAGAGCCTGGGCCTTTGGCGGTTGTAGTGTGTGAGGAGGAGCTCTGAAGAGATGTGGGAGAAAGGGAAGGTTCATCTCGGACGGAGAGTTCCTTCTCAATCAGGTCTGCTAAGGCTTTTCGAGTGACATCAAAGGGATCAAACCCCAAGTCATCCTCTGGTTGTTTAGAAGAACCAAAGCCGAATGCTGCTTGCCAGTCTGTAGATGATGATACTGGGATTGTTTCTGTTGGGAAGAAAAATAGTAATAAATACAAAATAAATAAATAGTCTATCTATACAATGTATGTCAAACATGCTACTTTACAAAAACAAACATGCAAAAACTATGCAAGATGACTAGTTCCAGAGGACCTCATAAATTTCTAGTAGTGATTCACTGGTAAATTAAGTTCAATGAATGATATAGATTGATTATCCTCATGAGAAGGAATCCCCTCACCCCCCACCCCATCCAGATTACATCCAACCACTCATAGTTAAATAAAGTAGTATAGTCTAAAAGCTAGAAAGGTTCATTCTTATATACTAAGACAAATGAACTAAAAATCTGATTATATGTTTTCAGTGTCTATGATACAGGTGCTACTGAAGATATTTATGCCATCTTTCAGACTAATAAGAAAATGTAAATGAGTGAAAAGAGAGGTGTGTATGCTCTCTGCTTCCTAATCCCAAAAGCTCTGCTTGGCCATTTAGTGCACAAGACTGGTTGACACCTCTGAAACAAGCAAGACAAAGATGGAAAGTCATGCCTCTTCAACAAAGAGAATGGAAACCATTCTCACATCTTTCTTCAGTCTAGTTTCATCTGAATGTGATGAAGTAAAAAGACACCAAAGTTCCTGAATGTGGCTGACATTGTGCTTTGGATATTAGTGAAAATATAATTTCCAAAAGGTAAAAGTATAACTGTCATACAAATATTAACCATGGCAAAAATTTTAAAATAAAATAGCTAGAATGGAGCAAGATTTAGTTTCTACTATTAAAGAAATTACTTATTCGTCAATTAGGGTGAAGATCCTTAATTTGATTACATAAACATAAATCTGACTGTAAAAGTTAAGTCTTCAGTTTCTCTCAGATCAATAATCCTTTTGTTTTTTTTTGTTGTTGTTTTTTTGTTTTGTTTTGTTTTTGAGATAGGGTTTCTCTGTGGACCTCTGGCTATCCTGGCACTCCCTGTGCATATGAAGCTAGATCCACCCACCTCTCCTGAGATTACAGGCATGTGCCACCAAGCCCAGCCAGAGCAGTGAGATTTTACTTGAGAAACGACGACAATGACTTCTAAGTTGTTGCATACCTGATGTGAAGAGGCTCTGTGGTTCTGGAGCTGTAGGCCAATCACTGGGTGTCTGTGGAGAGCTGGGAAAAGGAGGAAGCCCACTTGGTATAGGGTTGGGGTGGCGAAAATTGTCTGAGAATAATGACTGTGACTCTGTTACTGCCCCTTCAAAAGGAGACCTTGCACTGTGATTGGATGAACTGATGGGGATGACAGGATTGGATTTTGATAAACCAGGTGGTGGTGAAGGCGTATCACTGTTAGATATCTAAATTTAAAAAAAAAAAGGAAGAATTTTGATATAAGTTTATATCTTAATAAACCACAATTTAAAACATTTGCAAAATATGGTTTCAAATAGTGGTCTTCAAACGAGAACAATTGACTTCTTAATCAAAGTATGGAATTTCAGAAAATCAAACAGTTTGTTAACTTATACATGTACTTAAGAAATTTGTGTCTGCAAAGACTAAATGGTCTCATATTCTTTTACAATTTATTTCTAGTAATTTCCAACTCCCCAACCCTACCTCCAGATTCTTGCTGTCTAGGATTTCATTACACAGCATGTGCTCAAGAATGAAGCCTTGAGGGGCGAAGACAAATGATCAGGAATGCTCACATTGATACTAAAGAGTGACTGACTCCAGTGACTACCAGTTTTTGCAAATTAGATGATTCTAAGTATTTTAGTTTTTAACTAAAGTAAAGGAAGATCTAATCAAGGTTTTCTCAAACAATCATTAAAAACTAATCCTGAAGGCTGGGAGCATAGCCATGGATAACACCTTGTGTTCAATCCTTAGCATCAAAAACAAAAAGCAACAACCAATGAACCAAACAAACAAAAGGGAAAAAGGAAAACCCTGTGCTTATAATAAGGACAAGTTTTTATGTGATTCTGAGGTACTGAATTCCAGGTAGTTAGTTCCATAGTCTGGGGACAGTAATAGACCTCTCCTCCTCTATCTGTGCACTGTTTATACAGAGTGCCTTGGGAAAACAAAAAGCATGACTAAGATTACTGAACATTTATTTAATGTCACCAACATTCACGAATAAATGAAAATTGATTTTACACAGACTCCAGCATAGGCCGTTTTGATCAACTGACTTCTTAATCAAATGGTGGGTTTATAGCCATACGCTGCTGTACTCGGCTTTTATGTGAACACCTCAGGTAAAAACTGAGGCTTTATGAGCCTTACTTTTATCTATGAGAAGTATAATGCACTAAGATACAACTTAATGATAGCAACAGAAACAGATATATTTCAAAAAGAAAAGTAAAATTTCTAACTGCTGAAGAGCTTAAGTATTCTCTAAAATAGAATTTTCTAAATCTGGTATCAAAACATGATGTGATCAAAATATGATGATGGGTACCAAATAGTGTGTGTTCTTAGATATATCTGAAAATATAGTGCTTTGGCTGAAAAAACTGTTTAGCATGGTTATACATATGTAAGCCCAGCCCTTGAGAGGTGGAGGCAAGAAAATCAGGAGCTCAAGGCCAGCGTCAATACATAACAAATATAAAGCCAGCTTGTAAATAAGGTCATCTAAAAATTAAAAAAAGAGAGAGAGAAAAATACAAACACTAATTATATACTAAAATTTATATCTTTGTAACTACTTTTAGCTTGTTTTTTTAAACCAAAAAATGTTTTTAAGATTTACATTACTTTATGTGTATGAATGTTTTGCCTGTGTTAGTATATGTACCACGTGTGTCGTCTGGTGGTCATAAGAGGTCAAAAGAGTATTGGATCCTCTAGAACTAATGGCAGACTGGTCATGAGCCATCACATAGTACTAGGTATCAAACCTGGGTCCTCTGTAAAAGCAACAAGTGCTTTTAACTACTGAATCATCTCTCTAGCCCCAACAACTTGTAGCGCATTTAAAAAAAAAAAAAGTCAACTCAAAAGATTGAAAGGCACAGATCAGATTTTTAAGTTATTTTATAGAATTTGTGAGTAAAACATTTGTCAAAATATTATATTTTAATTCTATCAGTTTCACCTACACAGTTTCATCTACACTGTAGGAAATTGGCCATTCTTTATACAAGAGATTAGAAATATATATTCTTTACCAATATAAAAAGATCTGTGGAGGCTCAGGGAGATGACTCAGTAGATAAAGTGCGTACTGTACCAACATGAGAACCTGAATCTTCAGTGCTCACAGAGAAAACCCAGGTGTGGAAGCACCTGTCCATAACCCAGTGCTGGGGAGGACAGAACATGCTGAAACCCAAGGGCTTAGTAGGCTCCCAGGTTCAGTTAAAAACCCCATTGCAAAACATAAACTAAAAAATTAAGGTGGATGGCCCCAGAAAGATGCTTCAGCAGGTAAAAATATTTGCCTTCCATCCTGAGTTTGACTTGCAAGACTCAGATGGAAGGAGAGCTCTGACTCTGATAAGTTGTCACCTGAACTCCACTCGAAGAGTTGTTGGTTGCAAACATATCCTACAAAATAACTCCAAAGCAAGAACTCAGAAGGCAAGCTAGCTGGAACCATTTTTATGGAACCAAAACAACCAGGAACTGTAGCAGACTTGACAGATACTGGTATAGTTTGATACTGTGCAACACTATGTGGTTATCAATGGAATTCTGACTTATTAAGAAAGGACTAACTTGGAGGCTGGAGAGAAGGCTCAGCAGTTAAGAGCACTGACTGCTCTTCCAGAGGTCCTGAGTTCAGTTCCCAGCAACCACATGGTAGCTTATAACCAACCACCTGCAATGGGGTCTGATGCCCTTGTCTGGTGGGTCTGAAGACAGTTACAATGTATTCAAGTACATAAAATAAATAACTCTAAGAAAAAGAAAAAAAGGACTAACTTATGTACTCTACATTGTATACAGAAAAGACGCTAACTATAATACTTTTAAGAAAGCACTCCATCAAGGTGTTTTTAAACTGCATAGTATTTCAAGTATTTTTCAATTTGAAAGATGAAAATTTGCTTGCATAGAGCACTTTGTAAAGCAAAGTATATAGCAAATAAATGAAAAGACACTTTATCAAAATCTTACCTGTTGGGAATTATCACCATTCCCTATACTGAGAGAATCTGAAGGTTTATCAATGGGGCTGCAAAAGAAAACAAACTAAGTAAAAGGAAGAGTAAATCATTCTAGAATAATTTAAAAATAAAACCAAAAATCTCCCCAAAGTAAAAATAAATACTTTGTCATCTTAATGTTTTTGAGAGACTATGATGTAAGCTCTTATATAAGATGTAAAGGGTTCAAAACTAAAAGGGAAGGTCTCAACCTTCTCTACCCCAGGAGAAACTCATATTCTAATACAGTTTTCAAAACTATGGCTGAAATACATGACTCACGGGAAGGGGAGAGGACAAGAAGAGCTGTCTAAAGCTGTTCTGATGGTAAGCTGGGCATACAGCTGGGTAGGACAGCACTTGCCTCGGATGTGAGAGGCCTGGGTCCAAACCCCAGTACTCCAAAGACCAAAGCAGACACTACTCCAATTAGTAGTAAATCTTCATCTATCGTTTAGCTTTGTGCATGCAATAAAAACATCCATTACAGTTTCTGAAACAGTAACTAACTTATTTTTCTCTGTTTGACAGAGGACAAAAAGTATGGAAATCCTCCCTATGGGCTTTTAGAGTCCATATGTTTCTTTTAGTATTTGTATGTATACTAATCCTGCCTCTAGAACAGAATGCAAGGGTGCATATTACACATACACAAGCAAGATAAACAATATATATTTTAATTAAAACATTTTTTCTGACAAAACATTAACATTTATCTTCATATAGAGAAAAATATAGTACAATGGTTAAGACAGAAATTGTAATTAAAGACCATTTTAATGTGTCTCATTCAAAGACAAAATAAAAATCCCTAGTCTAACCTAATGACATAACTTCTATAACTAATTCTACTTAGTTCAGAACAAAGACAAAAGTATTACTACCCAGATGTGTCCAAAGAAATAGGGAAGCAAATTAAGATTTCAGATTTCTTTAAAATTACTTTATTCCCTATATAGTCACTTTACAAACAGATACCACAATTAACTGCTCTAAGCAAACTTAAGGGCAAGTATCCAACCTGAATCCCAAGTGTATCTTCTTCAGAGATGCTGCTAGATACACTAGACTCTGATAAACTGTCTACTAGGGTCAGTTATCAAAGTGTTTAAACACAAATGTTTAAAAAGTTTACACACTAAGAGGAGAAATGGAAGAAAAGAAGAGTATTAAAGATAGGAGTAACAGGTCATATGATAGGGAATGAATTAGTTCAAACAAGCAAAAAAATAGTTTGAAATAATGACAAAAAAGGAGGCAAAGCCCAAAAGGAAGAGACCTTCTGGAAATAAGCAATATTTAACATTTTTTAACATTTATGTGTGTGTGTGTGTATGTGTGTGTGTGTGTGTGTGTGTGTATGTGCACGCACGTGCTTGTGCAACCACATGGATGACAAATGACAACTTGCTCGAGTCAGTTCTCTTTCTACCATGCATGTACTCATATGCACAAACACATACAAGTAAATGCAATTTCCAGAAAAAGTATGTATAAGTCCCAATAGATAAAATTTATAAACACATTTTCATAAAAAGGTTTTATTAATATTTGTATCCCAAGGATAAATATCTTTAAATTAATCCAAAGTTCATTTGAAATTTAAGTTGAAATCAAGTGCTGGGGAACTCTTCAAAAGCTAAATATGTAAGTGTGTGTCTATTCTATTTATTCAGAGCATAAACAATATCCCATCAGTATCTATAGATTCTGGCTCTATTAGTATAAACTCAAACACGTGGCATGCTAGTCAGCTTTCAGTCAATTTGACACAAGCTAGGGTCATCTAAGAAGGGGAACCTCAGCTGAGAAAATATCTCCATCAAACTAGCCTATAGGAAAGTCTATAGAGCTGCTGTTATTGTTGTTGTTATTATTATTATTATTATTACTGATGTGGAAGGGCCCAGCCCATTGTAGCTGGTACCACTCCTGGACAAATGGTCTCGGGCTGTATACAATAGCAAGCTAAGTAAGCTATGAACAGCATTTCTCCATGGTTGTGATGAACGGGAAGTCAAAAGCTGAAGTAAGCTCTTTCCTCAAGTCGCAAAATTCTGCTCATGGTGTTGATTCCAGTGTCAGAAGGAAAACTACGCTGACTGCTTAATGATGATCCAACAGCAAGGGAACAGAAAGAAGGAACACAGTGAAAAGGGATCACGTCTCCTAAGTCCCTCAAGTTACTACAGTTTACAACTATAAGGAGTCAAAGTCACAGTTCAGTACTTTATTTTAAAGATACAGAACCCCTAGCTCAAAACTATCTGCAGACAAGCAGAGTAAACCACATAACTGGCCTCTAGTGCAATCTTAAAATAGACAAATTTTGCTCTCTCCTAACTTTTCTCAAAAGTCAATGCTTAGATTTTCACATCCCTTTCTTCCTTAGTGACAATGTCAACCAACCAAAAAATAGTTTCACGGAGGCTTAAAATTTTTTTTAACATATGACAATTATACAGTAGAAGGACCAAAGAAAAATTCATGCAGGGACTGAAAATGGGACAGAAAAAAAGTTGAGGGTCCTGTTTCATTGTTTATTAAATTCAAAACAGTCATAGTTTATTTTAGTTACATTCAGAACATAAATTTAAATAAAAAAAATGCCAATATAATGAGCAATTCCAAATTTCAATGGCATGTTGCTATATATACAAATGTACACATACTGTTACTAAATGAATAGATTTTCTTTTTTAGATAAATTTAGTTAAATTCATTTTAATTTTTTCATGTTTACCAAAGTCTTAAAAAAAAACTTGGGAGATATTTAAATGTTTGATACCACAAAAGATATATTTAAATTAATGACATGCAAAACTTGCATTATAGAATACATTTTAATGTTGTATAGGCTTCAAATACACATCAACAGTTAACCTACTACTATGCTATTAAAATATGGCCAACTTGTAAGTGGCACAATTAGCTCTTTACATGCAAGAAAATAAATGCCTCAGCAAACCTGAAGTGTTGATAGCTGGGCAAATGCTTCAGATGGCTTTCTCATAATCACTAGAGCTACTTCACATAAAACAAAAGTAAATGCCTTAATAACAACAGGCAAGAACAAACAATTTTTCTTTTCTTTTCCTTTTCTTTTCTTTCTTTTGCTTCTTTCAGACAGAGTCTCTCTCTCTTACATAGCCTTGGCTTTCCAAGCTGGTGTTGAACTCACAAAGACCCACCAGTCTGCCTCCCAAGTGCTGGGATTATAGGTGTGTCACCTCACCTGGCTAAGAATTATTCTTAATATTGAAGTTGAAAGACAATGAAAGATGTGACAAGCCTTCCTACACAGCAGGTGAAGCCTTTGTTTTTTTTAATCTTGTATTGTTGGGAGCCGACTCTGAGCAGAAAGTGGCTATCATCTTTGCAGCCATCTTGAGCCATATACCCTGACAAGAGACTTGTTTTCAACAGCCTACAACAGCTGAGCACACTCTGATAAACATCTTGCTTTTCCTACATATCTTGTTTTGTTGTTCATTGCCCCCAGCTGCAGGGTGCACGTGGTAAAATGTCTTCAGCTGCGTTCCCCTGCTTGTGCTTATATACACCCAGGATTTCCTTTCAATTGAGGCGAGACTTGAGGAGAGACTAGAAGAGACTAGATCAGACTCTGTCTTGTCCCCACTCTCTCTCTTGCTAGACCCTGACCCACAGATTGAAACAACAACTCGGGCAGATATAGGGTGACCCCTGAACGTGGGGCGAACCGGGCCGCTACATTGTATCTCTGTAATGAAGTTTTAACTTTCAAAAAGACATATTTAAGTTGACTTATACAAAATTGTTTTTTGGATGTACCTTCTCTTCTAGAAAATAAGGAACTGAAGAAGCTTATCTTTTTACAAAACCGCTATTTCTGTATTTCTGTGTGGTGTACACAGCCCTGTGTGTAATGCTCCCATGTGCACACGCCACCTGCTCTATCACTCCCAGCTTCTCTTAATGAATCAGAAGCTAGGCTGCTGTGGGGAAAGCATTTATGGATTTCCAGAAAGACACTTCTCTTCTACTGTACACAAGTGATTTACAATCTCTATCTTTATTTTTTGTATAAAATTCAGAGCTGTTCACTCCCCTACCGCCAGCACTAAGGTTACAGGTATGCTTAAGATTTGAACTCTGGTCTTCATGCTTTTGTAACAAGTATCTGCTGAGCTATTTCCCCAGTCCATTCAGTGCCCTGTCTTCATCCATCCCTTTCCTTATTCTGAAGTAGAAACTTCTAGTTTATTTGGAAAGTCAGTTATGTCAAATGATATTTTGCTGGGGCAGACAGGTGAAAGGACCTATGATGAAGGAGTATAAATATGACCCCACAGACAGTAGGAGATGAACAGAGAGCTTGGTTTGGTTTGTTCTGCTGCTATTCTTCACTTAGAAGACGCATGTATAGGTTTGCCTTACATAGCATTGTTGATCTCCACTAGTGGTGACACCAGAGAGAAACTCACCAGAAACTCATCAAAGAACTGCCTGTGAGATTGCTATGGCAGCTTGCTGCGTCCAAAGCCTCGCCTCAGGCCAGTTAGTGAGCCTTGCAATTTCCTCAGGATTGAACCACAGTTGCTAGATCCTGCCTGATGTCTGAGTGCTGAGAGGACTGGTCTGCAGCTGCTAAGTCATATTTGGTGTCTGATATGGAACTGAACTGCTGCCAAAGAAGCTCAAGGCTCACCCCCCAAAAACCTATTACTAAACAGGTCCCCTTTCCCCATATCCTAATAACTTTTCTCTTCCACTACCTCTGATGGACAAGAGGAGAGCTTGAACGTTTATTAAAAGTAGGTTACAAAAATTTTATGCCTACATTATTCATTAATTGAAAAACAAGAATACAATGGTATTTTTAATATAAAAGTACTTCAAATGGGGTTAGGGTGCAGATAAGCAGGGGTTCCAAACAGTATGTGCCTGTTTGTCTAGGACTTTTAGCTACCTTTTACTAATTTTAATTTAATTTAATTTTAATTTAAGTTTAATATCCGGATGGAAAAATACAGGCCATAGATTGCTACAAGACTAAGCATATGCATTGAAGGGAGTGGGTAATAAAAATCAGGCAACATAAAGAAACCTCCTTGAATATTCTGCAAATGATGAAGAAGGGGAAGGAGTCCTCACTAGGGATGTAAGAATGATCGTTTTCCCTGGAAGTGGTGGCGAAAGCACTGGGGAGGCAGAGGCAGGTGGATCTCTGAGTTTGAGGATAGTCTGGTCTACACAATGAGTTCCAGGACAGCCAGGGCTACACAGAGAAAACATGTCTGAAACCCTGTCTCCAAAAAAAAAAAAAAGGAGGAAGGGATGAGGAGAGGAGGGGAGAGGGAAGAAGAGGATGTTGATGCTACCGACCATTTTGTTTCTAATGGGAGTGGGTAAATTAGCCTGCCAGTCACTTTGAGTTCGTGGCCCACCTTGCAAGATCATAATAAACAGCCTCCTTTTACCACTGAGTCTCTGACAGTAGTTACTTTGAAGTGGAGGTGGGGGCAATTACCCCAAAATTTTCTCTAACTTTCTAAATAAATCCTTTAAATCAGTGGCTCTAATAATTTTCTTTTAACTACAGTGAACTTAAGAGGAGTAAGATCCCCTTGGTCACTTAGTAGCTCCCCACCATTTATCCACGTGTAGTAACTACATAAAAATCAGATACTAAAGACAGAATCCAAAACAAAAAACCAAACCCCAAGCAATTGGCCAATTTTAATGTCAAGTAACCACATTTAGCAGAGTGTCACCCATTTAATTAATAAATAATTCTGGGTTTTATGCAAAAACAAAAATAGAGATTAGAAGTCATTTGTGTGCAGTAAAAGAAGAAAGTCTTTCAGGAGACCCATAACATGCAGGCCGTTTTTGTGGCTCCTGTGCTCATTCTGAGAGTCCCTGTTTTCTACCACTGACCTTTAGCCCTCTACTGGCAGCAAAAAAAGCCTCCATAGAAAAGCAATGGACATGTAAATTTTTGCATACAATTTCAGAGTTCACATTCATGCTTTACAAGCTTTGCTTGAGAGCATCTTGTGCATTTTTGACAAACTATACCTTTTTTTCTTGAGTCTTAGAGGTACCAAGTAATGCCATAGAATTCGGATAACAGGAGTAATGCACTAATTCTCCCTCTGTAACCTATTAGTAAGGCATTCAGATGCTCCTATCTCTGAGAGCACACTTAATTTTCAGTAAGAAAAGGGTCAGTGGTGAAGTGTTTGCCTAGCATACATAAGGGCCTGGATTTGTTCCAAAGCACCACAAAAAGATGACAGTTAGTACGCTGGTGTCGATGGTAACAATATACACTTCCTCTCCAAGGAATAAAAACTGATAAGATTCCCTATAGAAGTTTTCAATACCTTTACGAGATAATATACTAGCACCCTCTATCTGTGGTTGGAGGAAGCTTAAAACACTATCAATTCTTTGGAAGCTACAACTCTAATACGCCTCAAGAGATTTTCAGTCAAAATACATATGATTGTGACATGGATTCACTTAATAAAACTAATGTGACTAACATTAAACTCTTTTCTAGAAATTTCTCCTTTAAATTTTGGCATAGTTTAAACCTTTAAAATAAAGGCAAAATGAGATGAGTCTAGTCTTTAAAGTGACAAGGATGTGGGTTAGAATCTTGATTCTACAGCAGATTTGTGTGGAATACTTGTTAACACTTAACTCAAAGTTAGTTTTCTTATCTGCAGTAATAACGACAATATCTGCCACACAGGAGCATGAAGATTAAATAAGCACATCAAAATTTTATTTACATCTTCCTTTCACTTCAGTCTGAACTTCACATCGTCATTTTCCCACAAGGACTGTGTGAGCCACGTCAAGCCATGATCACAATCACACTGTGAGACACTGTGACTCTCACCACCAGACCTACTCGGTGTCCGAAGCACAGTGACCCAGCCAGGTATCATTCCTCTTATAATCTTCAACTGCTGCACAGAGAATGTCTCAGTCTACACGAAAGTCCCGCACACCCATCCTTATGCACTACAACTGCACGGCTTCCTTGTTTCCTGTCCTCAGCACTCCAATTCCATCACTTCACAGCAATGTAATCACACAGAAAACTACTTTTAATAAGAATGGTGATGCATATAAGTGCTGAGTGTATCAGAAATGTTTACTACAATACTCTCATCTCTTTATCAAGCATCACAGGAGCGGTAGGGAATGAGCACATGGTTCATCATCTAGAAAGAGTAGTACAAATTATCAAAGGAGAGGGTCAGTTTGTTCAAACCAAAACATGGGATTGGATTTAGTTTCTATTACTAACTTCAAGGTAAATAAACCTCACATTATCAAATACAGTAACTTTATGTTTTATGCTTAATTCTACTTATATATCTACATACATATATCTATTATGTGTAAGAGTATAAAAATAAACATTCACACTTAAATAGTCCTTAATAGTTAAATAATATTCAGCAGCAAAAGGCAAAGACATCTGCCTGTAAATTCTAAACATAATATGTTTGAAGAAAGAGTCTAACAATAATCTGTGTAATTCTTACTGATGCATTTGAAAGCTAGTTATTTTACTAGACACCAGACTCTACTATTTAAAGCTAAACATTAAAATATCACAGTATTTAGGACACAGTAAAATCCCAAAATTACTATTTAGCTATATAATTTTCTGACAACCTGTATCAAAGTACAGTTTAAGATATGAAGATCACCAAAAATCAGCATGAGACATTGTACTAAAAATTATAAATCTGTTTCAACACTCATTCAGTATCTACCACCCAAACCACATTAGACGTAAAAGACAGGAAGGTTACTTGTTCCCAGGGGTAACACTCTACGTGATATTCTCCTCACAGATATAACACCATTGCTTCCCTAAACTAAACAGCCATGCATTCTTGTAACCCAAGCACACACACTTTAGATAACTACCACTTTCTCTTTTATAATTACCTTTATTGTGCCAGGGAGAAACCTTAAGTTGGGTGGCAAGAGTGTTCAGTCTCTGAGTCTCCTTGGTTTTCTTCTGCCCTACCCAACACAGGGTTCTTATTTTGTACACACCCGAGAAGGCCAAGAACTTCTCATGTAGCCCAGTCTGTGACCTCAAACTTGTAACCTTCCTGCATCAGCCTGCTAGGATTAGAGATGTGAGCACTGCACCCAGATCTCTGATTTCCTTTCAATGAGAAAAGTGTCCCCTGGGCTCAAGGTAGTCTATATATAAGAGCCAAAAG
The DNA here is from genome assembly GCF_004785775.1 of Grammomys surdaster. Lineage (NCBI taxonomy): Eukaryota > Metazoa > Chordata > Mammalia > Rodentia > Muridae > Grammomys > Grammomys surdaster. The sequence goes on from NW_021604631.1 coordinate 2,434,805, forward strand.
TAAAGGCATCAAGAAGATGAAGTGTTAGCAGGGAGCAATGAGCAAGAGAAATTCAAACTTAGCCATGCCTTGTAGTACATGCTTTTAATTCCAGAATTCAAAAGGCAGAGGCGGGAGGATCTCTCTGAGTTCAATGCCAGCCTGGTCTTCATAGTGAGTTCCAGGCCAATTAGAGCTACTTTAAGACCCTGTCTCAAAATAAAGTCAAATAAAAATCACACTCAGAAACTATGATCTGACATTTCTATAAAGTTGAAGACAGTGCATAAATGATAGAGCTTGTTATGAATTTTTGCCTAAAAACCATACACACTAAAAAGAATGACACACAGAGGAAAGCCATCTGACTAGAGTATCAATACTTACTCAGTACTTACAGATCATACCTTTGTAATGGTGTTACTTTGTTCTTATTCTTATCAACTGAACCCGTAGATAGCTGAAGAAAATTGGGATTTAATTTATATAATTCTTGGAGGAGCTTCTGTTCATACTCTTGATGCTTACCCGCCTAATGAAAGAAGAAATTAAAACTGCAGTGGGATTCAAAAAAAAGTCAGGTATGAAATGCTTGGTTCCTTTCTGAATTATTAAAAGTACCATCAACAGAACATTAGACTTTTCAGAGTCAAAAGAAACATGAGGATGATGCTATCAAACTTTAAGAACAAGTTATCGCGGTCAAGTTAAACTACAGATATTCCATAGGCCAAAGCATTCTTTCAGCGCCCTATGTCAAGAACAATTTTACTTATCAATGCACGAGAAGGTCCTGAGATAGCTCAGTGGGTAAAGGCTCTTGCGGGCAAACCTAACAACCTGAATCTGATCCCTGGAAAACATGTATGGTTGGAGAGAACCAACTCCCACAAGCTATCCTCTGACCACCACATATGTGGTATGCCATGTGAGCATGTACATGTGTGCACTCATATACACATAACTGAATAAATAAAATGTAATAAAAATTTAAAACTACTTCCAGTTTCTTCCTTACCACCGAGTTCTCTAATAGGTCACTACTGAGTTTTCTGATGCCACAGTTAGCTTTAATCTCTTACAACCTAAAATCTCTTAAGACGGGAATGTCAACTGAGGGACTGTCCAGATCACAGTGGCCTGTGGGCACATCTATGGGGATTATCTTGCTTGTTAACTGGTGTAGGAGAGGCTGGCCTAGCCCACTATGGACAGTACTATTCCTAGGCAATAAAGGAAAACTAGCTATTTATAAGCAGGTCAGCAGGAAAGGAAGCAACATTACTCCGTGAGTTCTTGCCCTGACTTCCCTCAAAGATGAACTAAAAGCTATAACCCTTTTCCTCTCACAAGTTGCTTTTGGTCATGCTGTTTGTCAGAGCAAGTAAAAGGAAACTAGAACATCTATGATTAAACAAAATTTATCATAGATGGCTGTACTTAGAGATCAACAGCATAATGAATTCACAGTTTTCTTACATTTCCCTTCATCTTGACACCAGGTAAAAATGCCATTAATTTGTTTTTATTATCTACTCCCTAACAACAATAAAATGAAAATTAATGTCTTAACTCTAAACCAGGAGTGAGCAGCCAGTCTCTTGTTTTAGAAACAATGCTTTGCTGGGCAGAATCGAGTTACTCATTTATACACTGTGGGTCCACATGCTTTCTTGCTACAATGTTAGAGTGAAGGGTTACAATAGAGGCAGTGGAGCACAGTGGCAGATGCTACAACTGCCTAGAAATCCTAAGATACTTTATGAGGCTGGCCTTCACAGAAAACTTGCTGGCACCTGATGTATATACAAAAAACATCTGTCAGTGTAGGCAGTGTCACAAATGGGACAGGAGAAATCAGGCAAAGATTCACTGAAGCAAATTGTAAACAAAAGTAAATGGCAATGAAACCCCTTCTGAGTAACTTTTTACCACTGCCTATGTGTCTTAACTAAAAGGACATTTCATTTACTATGGGAATATCAACAATTTTAAAACTGTGACATAAGTATATGTTGCAGCAGAATGAAAATACAACAGAATAAATCAAGTGATGAGGGGGAATCAAATCATCTGACTGAGCACAAACAACTGCATCCTCTGCAGCACATACTGCTCTGCTTCTTACTCTGACACCCAAGCTGGCTACTCAATTTTGAGCTGTATAGCAACAAGGAAAAATGGGTTTTGGTGGTTTGCTATGATACAACTTACTCAAATTTTCTTTACATACTGAGAAATATTTCAGCAAAGAAACTATCAGAATAAATTTTAAGCTCATGTAAAAAGAATGTGTTTTAAGATTCTCTCTGTGTGTGTGTGTGTGTGTGTGTGTGTAAATTTTTCACCTTTAAAACCTGAACCACCTATAAAACTCTTTCCATTATCAACACTTCAGGAGTTATTATGGCTTGGCCTGATTCATAAGTGATTATGGTGTAGTTCATACAAGCAGTTAAAATCCCACCACATGCATTTTCCTCTACTGTTCAATGACAAATTTACATGGAGATCAACCTGGATTTGGAAATCCTTAGACAAATTTTCACTGTAATAGCACGTGAGTGTTATTAAGTACATGCTCCTTTATATCCAGTTTGAGATGCTATCTAGATTCAAGGTTATTCCAGGAGCTAGGGGACTGACTCAGTGGGCAAAGTGCTGCTGTGCAAACATGAAGGCCTGAGTTCAGGACTCTGTGTATATGTGAGCAAAACAGAATGTGTTTGAAAAAAACAGTAGGACATCAGGGACTTCTTGAGCAGCCAATCTCAGATCAACCAAACAGCCTCTGTCAAGCCATCCAGAAAGACACTCCATGTGTACCTATAGTTTCCAAAGGTACATGTACCTTCATATACCCATATACACCATACACACATGCACACATACTCAGAAAACAGTTTCATTTTGAAAAAAAAATCACTCATAAACAAATAAAGCTTTAAAGTACTAACTGAAAAATCTGTATTTGTCTGCCCTGTGAGTATCATTATTTTTAACACTGATTTCGGATTTCAAAGACAATACTGTTAAGAATCATCAGTTGTTTATTATAATGGGACTTAATCTGCATTAACTCCAAGTCAAAAGAGACAAAACTTCAAGCTGTTTACAATCTGATTTAAAGGAGCTCATATATTTTCTAGCTTGACCTGGAATAAAAAGTAGCAATGAATGCCCCCCACCTTCTAAATGAGAAGTATTTCTGCAAAAGTCCAGCAAAAGATTCAGCAACAATCTGAAGTCCTCATCTACAAAAGGGAACCGCAGCATTGTGCTTTGGTATCCTCCTCACTTTAATATGCCGTATGGTCAACCTTTTTACTTGTAAAAGCATGTTTATACTACAAATTAAAAGGAAACAGGAGAAGAGGAAACGTAAAAAAGAAGATAGGATATTAAGCCTTCAAGTCACCTTTTATAGGACAATGACTACCTTGTGGACATTATCAAGAGACTCACTGCTTGAAAATGATATCAGCATTATTATTATTTTTCTAGACCACTCTATAGAGAGTAGAAGTAAACCAAAAGAAACAAAAGCAAAAACAACAGCAACAACAACAACACAGCTACAGTCGGGTGTGGTGGCAGCTTTAATCCCAGCACTCAGGAAACAGACAGACAGGTCTTTGTTGAGTTCCAAGACAGCCTGGTCTACAGAGTGATTTCCAGGACAGCCAGGGCTACAGAGAAAAACCCTGTATTGAAAACAAACAAACAAACAAACAAAACACCCCAACTAATTAATTACCTTAATTCCTTGGCCCTCACACTGCTGACCTTCTCCTTAAAGTACACTCCTGGAAGTGTTTCCTGTGGTCAGCTAAGTTCTCTTTTGAATAGATGCTAGCGTAGTAAAGCCTCTGGAACATCTTGCTGATGAATTTGCTGATTTACTAAGGTAGTTTTCTAATTTAGCTGACCACAGGCTCATTTTATTGTAACCATGTACTCAGAAGAGACATTTTATGAGATACTCTGGAAAATGTTAGTTTAAAGTAATATTGGGTTTTCAAAAACTCAAATCTTTGTCTTTGTCTTTAGAATTTTAACTTGAAAAGTCATTTTGTACTAAATTGGTTATTCAAATGCGTTTACTACCTGCATTTCCTCTTTTGTGAAGCTGGCTGCCTCATCTCCCAATTCATGTAGATACATGCAGTCAGGCTTTGGGCACTGCATGTTCTTTAAGAAATAACTGCAGTACTTTGTTGTACCTAAAGATGCCTGTAGGAAGAAGAGGGAGTAGGAGAAACAAGACTCAAAATATGAATTGATACCACAATGTGAATTTCCATGATTAATGTTTTTACTTCACCTAAAATGAGACACAGAACAAAACATAACTAAGAGCACTAGGAAGCTGAGCTATTACTGGTGGATATACTGTAGACGTTTATTTAGAAGATCTAGAGAAAACAGATATGGTTTCCAGAATTTACAAATTGAAATCTTCTCTAGGCACCTGTTCCATACTTAAGTAGTTCAGTACAGAAGAAGAGAGACTCCGTTCTCTAACTCTGTCATCCTTCTTCCATTTACATTTGCTGGGATTATTTGCCCAAACACAAACCAACAAGTCAGACCTATTATCTTTTTCTGATGAGAACAGTTCTATTTACATAAAATAAGAAAAACATGAAAGTCAGATTTTTAAAGGATTATCTCCTAAATAATGTGTATTCCAAGTAAATAAAATAGGGCCCTACTAAGTTAGTACTAAATAATTTGTGTATCACAGGTTAGTATGGAAACCTAAAAGACAAATCTTTAAAGGAAATGCCTTCAAAGTTACCATTTAAATGCCAGACACTTCTCTACTTTACAATCTTATCCCTTCCTCTTAAAAGACAGGAAAAGAATCAAAAGAAACATATTACCTTTAGTGTCCTGCCATCTACCACCACATTGTTGACACACTGTATTGCTCTGAGAGCATCTTCTGACCGGATATAGGTTACATAAGCACTGGCACTCGGACCCTAAAGTGAAGCATATCCCATTCCACTGTTATTAGTTTCAAATTAATACTGGAAAAGAAAAGTACTTTACAACCCGCCTACAAAGTTCTAAGGGTGTTTTGTTACCACTACTGTTGTTCATGATAATGGCAATCAATAACTAGAAGTAGTAGTTTTTGATATAATGTTCTTTTTTCTAGCTCATTAAAAGCTGTAAGTGGATTATAACACAAATTAAAAAATAAATAATATCTTCCCTTGTTTTTTCCCTATTTTTTAAAAGGAGTTTGACAGACTTATCAAAGTTACAAAAAAGTTTAAAAGTGAAACGTTTAAAAATTTTAAGACACTGTATCAAAGTAAATACTCTTAAAAATAAATACATCTGTAGAAGTTGTTAAGTAATGCCAGTATTACAAAGTTGCTCTATTAAGTTTTCAATATCTAAACTTCTTTCTGATTACAAATTATTATCTAATGATCAGGTTGCTGGTAGCAGACTAACCCCCCACCACCACCTTTTAATCCCATCAGTTCATTTTTGTTTTGTATTTCCCTCTCATTCTGTCAAGTAATTCACTGTAAGTCCTGAGGGATCAAATAAACATAAAAATTCCCCCAGCCCACCAAGAGCGGTTACCACACTGTTTAACTCCTTTGACCCTCAAGCTTTCTGACTACAGAGAGCAAATTTTCCTTCTGACAGCTCAGGTCAAGCCCAGATCTAGGGTGGAAAGGCAAAAATCCCTATAGTGAGTTACCTGTGAGCCTGCATATGATGTGCTATTATTGATGACAACTTTATGTATTTTACCAAACTTCCCAAAATACTCTGGTCGTTTTAAAACCTATAAAAGAAGAAGAAATAAGGCATAAACTGTTCCTGCTTTAATCATCTTTATCTTTTTTTATTGGATATTTTATTTATTTACACATCTTTATCTTTATAATGGGGACATTCACCATCCCTTAAACACAATGGTAATTTTTAAAGTCTCTAATTAATGTAGCTACCTCCTAAGAGCATTTATGTAGTTAAATTATAGGATATTTAAAAAAAAAATCTAAGAGCCATTCTTTTTTTAAATACTCTATAGGAACTAAGATTTATGAAGTTTTGCATTATTATGTCCTAATATTTGCATCAATAATCTATAGGATATTACCTTCATAAAATTAAACTATATTGTCACTAAGAGATGATTTTTATGAGATAGTAATGATCAAAATTATAGTCAAGAACAGAGAAACAAAGAACAGGCATAAGCAATGACATTTATGTCTCATAAATCTGTTGCATATTATATTAAGGCATTGTTTATAAATTCCAAACATGTTAACAGTGTCCCCTCAACTTTCTATTTCTATGATTTATCACTGTATGTATAATTTCCTATATCAGTAAATTTTATTTTGTAATTGTCTCATAGGTTGTTCCCTCCCCACAATCTTTACTGCTAAGCTACATTTGAAAAACTTACATTTCTTTGTCTAATTGTCTAAGTTACTTCTTAATGTGTACTTCGTATCTCTCTCCCCTCTGTTATCTTGTTATTTGAATACTACAGTATTCTAGATTTTCTTACAAACTTACAAAACCTTGGTTTTGGTTAATATGATCAGAATTTTACATGATACAAATCTCTCCCATGACTTATAATTACTTCAACATTAAATTTTGTTCTTTTCCTATAATTTTACACACAGCAACCTCTTTCTCGATGAATAGTCAGTGTTGTGCCATTAATTCTTAGCAGTATCCAACTTAATACACACTAATCTCACTATATTTTGAGTGTTTACAAATATAAGGTTATATACAGCCAATATTAATGGTTTTCCTCTCTTTTTCCCCCTTGACTGGCAGAACAATAATAGTAGCTAATGAAATGACACCTCGTCCCCATACTGTTTCAGAGCTAAAAAATGAAGAAGAAAATTGTCTGAGAGGGAGTTTTCTGGCCAGCAGAATTTGAAACTGAATTCAGTATTCCAGCTGAAAGAATATCAATTCAGCTAACAGCCTCATAGCTAAAATACCTGCTCCCCAAGGCTGGCAGCACACAGCTATTCTTCATCAGCAGCTCTTACCGTAAGTGAGCTTATAGTAGCAAAGGAAGCGCTGAAGGAGCCACTTTAGAGATCTGTGGAAGTTTTATTTGGGGGAAGACTTTAAAGTAAGAAGGAAACACCCCTAGCATTCAAAAGATGACAGCCAGGGATTCTTCCGTGCTCAAACTAGCCCTACCCAACAGTGGTTCCTGTATACCTTCTGAATGTCTTGTAAGACATGTATATAGCTATGAAGCCTATTTATAGTTAAGGGAAGCTAGAAAGTTCATATTATACCTAAAGTATTTCCTCCGTTTTGACATAAATTGAATTTATAGATAATATGTAATTAAGAAGTGACTATAAATACTATGAAATTTTACTAGTTGTTTTACAGAAATCATTTCATTGTACTGAGGTTGCCAAAACATATACTGTAACAATCTGTAATTTTTTTTTTTAAAGATTTATTTATTTATTTTATTTATGAATACACTGTCGCTGTCTTCGGACACACCAGAATAGGGCATCCAATCTCATTACGGATGGTTGTGAGCCACCATGTGGTTGCTGGGATTTGAACTCAGGACCTCTGGAAGAGCAGTCAGTGCTCTTAACCGCTGAGCCATCTCTCCAGCCCCAACAATCTGTAATTTTAACTGCCACATTTAGTGATTCTACAAATCAGATGGAAGGTTATTTTGTAGTGTAAAATCACAACTTCAAGAAATTTAATATTAACACAAATCATCTGACAGACAAGTTAAAAAAGAAATGCATAGTCAATAGGTCTAAGGAAGAGCCTAAGAACTGACATAGTAAACTGCAAAGTAATACTAATGCTTCTGGCTTAAAAGGCCAAAGATCACAGGTAGGTTCAAGAGTGCCTATGCCCAAGCACTTACATGCAGAAAAGGTCTTTTCATCATTGTTTCCTGGATATATATGTTTTGAAATACATAGGTAGAAAGATTATACCATCAAAAATGTGTTTCTAAGTGTATTAGTGATTACTGAAAACACTGAATTGTTCCATTTAGTAAGTCTTTTCAAGGAAAGTGGAATGTCCTTTAGAGATTTTGTTCATAGTTTTAGTTTTTAATCTAAGTGTCCTATTCATATGTATACTTCTTGACTTATCTCAAGGAGTTCTTCATCCTTGTCTTTTGAAGATGTTATATGCAAGGATGTTTTTATTTTTCTCTTTTATGAAACATACGTTGTCTCCTGAAACTGGAATACTGGCATCCTACCTAGTCCAAGAACATTTAGAGCACAAGGGAGATCAAGAGCTTAGCCTAGTGCAAGAAAACCTGTGTTGTCGTCATTAAGATAGAAAAACCAGTGGCATATGTAGCCAGGGAGGTAGTCTGTCATAAAGTCATGCAGGTCTTTATAAGGGATTTGAGTTTTACTCTGATTAAAAAAATGGAAAACAACTGTAAGAAAATGAAGAGTACAATCTGTTTGGCTATGGAATGGAGTACAAGCAAAAAGCAAACTAAGGAGTCACTATTTAGGAAGCAGTGGTGCCTGTGTCAAATGTTCTTGATGGGCTGAGTTAACTGAAGTTATTAAGAAAAAGAAGGGTAAGGGGCTAGAGAGATGGCTCAGCAGTTAAGAGCACCGACTGCTCTTCCAGAGGTGCTGAGTTCAATTCCCAGCAACCACATGGTGGCTCACAACCATCTGTAATGGAGTCTGATGCCCTCTTCTGGTGTGTCTGAAGAGAGCAACAGTGGTGTACACATATAAATAAAATAAATAAATCTTTAAAAAAAAGAAAAAAAAAGAAGGTAATGTTTCATTCAAGAGCAGTTGTACAATGGAAGTAATCTGGGGGCTTTGGGAAGTTATCAATACAAGTCTTTCCCCAAAATTTTGTAATTCAACTACTCTATACCACATAAGAATAATGCAGGTAAAATGCAAATGAATGTGACCTAACAACAAAAAAAGATGTTTTATATAATATTATAAAAAAATTTTTAAGTGGATAATGAACTACTTTTAGAGTTGAAGACCACTGGTTTAGAAAAATAGTTTCTGGCAAACAATTGGATATAACGCCTTCATGGCAAATAAGATAGGTATAAAATACATTGACATGCCCATCTGATAGCCAAAATGGTACGTGTCATTCTACTCTTGAAAAATTTCAACAGCTCTGCACTACTGCCTTTAGAATAAAATGTACACTCCTCAGCACTGTTGGCAAAGCCTTCATAACTAAGTGCCACTCAACTTACCCCAACCACTGAATTTTAACCTTCCAAAGACTTCATAAAGATGTCTTTCTCATTCAAAAACACTTGGGCATTCCCTGTGCAGGAAACAGTTTACCCCAAAGACAGCAAAGACCAGTATACCTTCCCAGCAACGGTCTGGGGCTATCCCTATATGCCACTAAAGCAACACAGTGCTCCTCACAGACTGTTAACTTTTGCAGATAAGCAGGCACTGTTTTGTATCCTCTGAATGCTTAGTGTCTTACATAGTGCCTGCATGGTACAGGTAATCAGTAGATTTTTAAATAAAAAACTTAGTCATGTTAGTATTACATGAAAAAAATACATAAAAATCTAGGTGTGGGGCTCATAAAACAGAAGGCTGAAACAGGGATTTTCAAGAGTTCAAGGCAAGTAGCAACAATAGATTCTGGTCTTAAAAAACAAAAACATGGATGTGTACATCAATAACATAAAACAGGCTTTTACAGTAAAAGAAATGCAAAAAATTTAAGCATTGCATATTAACACAAACACTAGATTTTGGCTAAACAACTGATAAAATGAAGGCAGAAATATTCTTTGGGGACATAGTTAAATATTCATGGACACTACTAAGAGAAACAAAAGGTGGCAATCAGATGCTGCACAAGTGAATAAGGAATGGATTAACAAAGCAGTCATCAGGACAGAATACACCAAAATAGAAGACCTACCATAACAAACAAGCCACTCAACTGTCTGCCTCAGTTTCTAGTGCAAACTCTTGAATGCTCTCTAGAGCTACCATATACCTGGGATACTATCTGACCTTATTTGCTGCCTAGCTAATACTATTAATTCTCAAAGCTGGTCTTAATTATCTTTTGCTTAGGGAGGTTTTGGGGGGTTTTTCCTTGTTTTTGTATGTGTGTTTTCTCTGCATATATGTACGCTCACCATATACATGCAATGCCCTCAGAGCCAAAAGAGGAGTCGATTCCTTGGGAGTGAAGTTAAAGATGATTGTGAGCCATGAAGGTGCTGGGAACCAAACTCAGGTTCTTTGCAAGAGCAATAAGTGCTCTTAATTGCTGAACCATCTCTCCAGTCCCCATCTTCTCTTTTCATAAATGCTCAGGCATGTGTGAGCACTTGAATTCTGTCTTCCCCACTAGCCTGTAAACTTGCTATTGAGTATACTCTATGACTGGCTTGCTACCTAATTTATCTTCAGTATCAAGCATTGTATATATTCACAAAACTCAAAATTTAACTAGGAATGAATATCTCCACAAACCTGAAATTCTAGGACTTTTAAGATATATAATTACCTCTTAATTGTCATCAAATTACCATAGCTCTTAAATTATTTTCTATTGACTAATAAAAGAATACATCTGATAATCTACTTGTAGACGTGGCTCCGCATTGCTTCCAATACTAGAGCTAGTTAAACTAAAGATACATAAATAAACAAAAGGTAAACTCACACCCAAAAGCTCTCACATCAAGATGAAGTCCCAGGAAGTTACCCAGGTAGCAATTTCAGAAAGGCAAAGTAATCAGGAAGCTAGGGAAAAGTAGCAAAGGATAGAGTGGGCCAGAGCGCTGGCTCCGCAGGGGCGACAGCTCTGGCTGTGCATATCGGACAACCTGAGGTCTAAGCCTGGAAGTCAGATAAAGGCAAAAGAGAACCAGCTCCACAAAGTTAGTCTAGGACCTCCACATCATGAATGTATGCGCCCTCAACAGCATGGAAACACACACACACAGAGACACACACATACAGACACACACATACAGACACACACAGAGTAATAAAACATTTTCATAAAGGCAAGGTTGAATGGAACAAAGAGACAAATTAGTGCAAAGGTTTGGTCATGTTCAAGGGAAGTGGTCAGAGGAGGTGGGATTCTGTCTGCCTGAGGAAAGTAGAAAAATGGAAGCTTCCAAACAAAGGAGAAGTGACTGCTCAAGTGATACTGTGGGTCTAAAATGAACTCTTTCTTTAATATTTCCTTTTCTGTTTAAAATATTTTATTTTTGTTTCTTGTGACAGGATCTTACTTCTTTAGCTCAGGATGGTCTGGGACTCATTAAGTAGCCAGGTTAGACTCAAACCCATGACCCTCCTGCTTTAATATCCTGAATGTTCAGATTACAGGTATGAATTCTTGACCAATCCCTTTGCAGAGAAGCAGGTCTTTTCACTATGATATAAAACACCAGCCACAGTCCCTGGACCTAGAATCCTAGTGATTCTTTGTGTGTAACGGCAGAGGCCAGGAGAGGGAAGTGCATATGTACCACGGTGTGTGTGTGGAGGTCAGAGGACGGCTTTGCAGCTTTGCAGAATTACTGCTCTCCTTCTCCAGTTACATGGGCTCCAGGGACTGAGCCCAGGTCGGGCTTCCACAGTAACCACCCTTACTCCTCCAGATCCCAGTAATTAACTGAGTTGCATCCATTTCTAATGCTCATGAGGTTGTTTCAAGTAACAGCTCCCTAAGATCCTCTTCTATTGATTTAGAGGAATTTTAAAGCCTTAGAACAAAGTCATCAATCAATGAATATATACTTTTCTAGTCTTTACAAAAAGAGAAGTAGGTTCAGTTATGGTTAGATATGAAGTTAACCGCCTAAAACATCATATACTGAAGGCCTGGTCTGCAGCTTGTAGATATGAAAACTATGGCCTATCAGTGGTCAATTTGCTGCTGGATTCATAACTGAATGTATTACTGGGAGGTGGTACAAGTTATGTGAAGTGGGTCCCATGCAGATGAAGTGGGTCTCTGAGGTGTACCTTTGAAAGGTATCTTGTTTTCACCCTCATTTTGTCAGTCTTTCTGTCTGTTTGCTGCATGAAATGAGTAGCCTCTTCTGTCACACTCAGCTTCTGGCAGGATGATCTATCTAACCTTTGGTCCACAGCAATGGTGCTAGCTAACAATGGACTAAAACCTCAGACAGAAACTATGAATCAAAATACATCTTGTGTTAAGTACACTCCACTATCCAGCCAGGTATTTGCCCGTTAGTGAAAAGCTGTTGGAAGGGGCCTAAGAGACTGTTCTAACCCGGAGCTAAGCCCAGCATCATGAGAAACACTCCTCAAACTCACTTCAAGGACTCATTCTAGAAAACTACAAATTCAGCTCTCTCCTACTAAAGCGAACATTCTAGCTAACACGAGCTTCAATTTTCTTTCCCAACAATCTTATAAGCCTTTCATGGTATAGTGGAATTAAAAATTAACAGATGCAGATGCAAAGCCCACAAGAAAACATGAGCTCAGAGTAACTTTGGTAAGCCTAACTGAAGAAGGAGAAAAGAGAAAGGTTAAGAGCCATCAATCAGGGAACTGAACCAGAAAGGACTTGGTCTCTCATTTCACTTAGTCAAACTCTCCTTCTTTCCCTAAAGTTTACTTACAATGACAAATGTAAAGAATGATGATACAGTACAACAGTTCTGAATGAACAAGAGTTACGACTTGGGGAGGACTGAGATAGCTCAGGGCTAAAGGCACTCACTCTTGGGCCTGTTGACCCGAGTTTGATCCCAGAACCCGCACAGTGGAAGGAGAGAATGGAGTCCTGCAAACTCCTCTTCTGATCTTCACACATACACTGAGACACACACACACACACACACACACACACACTACAATTTTGACAGCTGGTTAAGATTTCTTATTAGGTTCAAGTAACTTTGCCTTCAATTACTTGGTCCACACAGCCACAGGAAAGGGAAAGGGAAAAGGAAAACAAAACAAAACCAAAAGAAACTACAGAACTATCCACAACCCGTATTAGCTTTAAGGGTGACAGGATCACTGTCTATTTTCACAAGCTACCGTCACTAAAGGGATTTTTAGTTCAAGCCCTTAGTTTTACAACTGAGGAAACTGAAACCCAGAAAGATTAAGGCATGCCTAAAAATCACAACTGGTTGGCTTGTTGTTGTTGTTTTGAGACAGGGTTTCTCTGTGTAGTCCTGGTTGTCCTCGAACTTGCTCTGCAGACTAGGCTGGCCTCTAACTCACAGATTTACCTGCCTCTGCCTCCCAAGTGCTCTGATTATAGGAGTGTGCCACCACCACCTAGCTTTGGCCACTGGTCTGTAACCATCATTAAAAATTATTATTATTCATACTTTCTCCAAAACTTTATTATTTTCAGAAGAGCCTTACAATTTATCAGGCCAACTATTATTCTCAAATAAGATGGGCAAACACAGTAAGACTATCACACTGACAGTGAAAGCAGAAGAGGACTTACTTCTGGGTCTGCTAGGCGCTGTGACAGACCTACAACAAATACAAGGTTTTTTTGTACAACACGTACACTAGCCAAATGTTTTCGGTTTTCTGAGATTTTCTGTTTTCTCTCATTTTGTTTCTGTTTTTTCTCATTCTTTATTCTTTGCAATTCTTCCTGGGAAAGTGGTTTGTAAACTGCTGGGTCTTCTGGATATGGCTATAAGTATAACAAACAAGACAAATCAACATTAAATAAATAAAAAGCCTGAATAAATGATAAATATCCAATTCTGAATGGCAGGTGTGTGATTGCTGATTTCCCATCTTCTAACAGTTTCAACTGCTTTAAAATATACTTTTATTTAATAAAACTTAAAAGTTCTAAAACTTATTTTTTAAAGCTTAACAAAGACCACATTTAACACAAATGTCGAAACAACAAAACTAACTACTCAGTCTTGGTATTCCCATAATACCTTGCAAAGTTCTTAGATAATTATGTTACTAAGACTCTGTATAGAAAGGCAAACAAAGTAATTATTTCAACAAAATATGGATTTTTATATATTATAATCAACAAATATTTAAAAACATCCTACTTTGTGCTAAAATATTAAGTTATATACTTGTTTATATGTGCAGGTATGTATGCTTGCTCACTGGTAGCTATCCCAGCAGGCCAGCAAGCTCTAGGATCCTTCCCTAACCCTCGGGGCAGGGTCATAGAAACATGCCTGCCTTTTACATGGATGCTCAGGCTCCAACTCTGGTCCGCAGGAGTGCACAGGAGACACCTGACCTACTAGACCACATCCTCGGCCCTACCCTTTTCTTGTTTTTAAACATACTCCTAATCTAATAGAAAGAAAGGAAAGAAGGAAGGAAGGAAGGAAGGAAGGGAGGAAGGAAGGAAGGAAGGAAGGAAGGACATAAATACTTAGACTCCAGCTCAAGAGTTCAAATTTAGTTCTAATATTATCTAGTCATAAGCCTATAAATAACTCAGTCCCTAAACCTCAGTATTCTCATGTATAAATTACAAATAATCCTAATAATTGATGTAACGATTAAATAATACTCATAAAACAATTATCATTGTGCCTTCAAAAATACTAGCAATCTCTATAGGTTTTTGTATATGTATTTTCCTTCTTATAGCTAATGTCAGAGCCAGTGGTGGAACAAGAATATGGAATCAGAGTGCCAGGCTTTGAATTCCAGCCAACCTGCTCTAAAACCATATGACCACTCTGACCCAGCCTTCTCATCTGTAAGATGAGAATCACATTTAACCAGAGGGTTTCTGTAGAAGTGAAAAGTTAAAATATGTCCCACACAGGTAAGGGTTAAAGAATCAGTTATCAGTACTACTAATAACGCAGTAAATGAAGAGGAGTTGCTTAAAATGAAGTAAAGTTCCCAAGGACAATGTGAGGAGTAACTTTCAATGCCAACCTGGCACACCTCTAGGCATGTCTCTAACAGTGTTCCCAGAAAGGACTGGGGAGGGAAGGCCCATCCTAATGTGGGTGTCACTGTCCCATAAACAACTAAATAAAAAGGGCAAAGGTAACTGAGTGCCAGAATGCCCCTCTCTGCTTCTTAACCCTGGTAAACACCTCTCCTATTTAGTACTAAATTAAAGCAAAATCACCCCACACACGAACACAGACCATTTTTTTTTAGTTCCATATTAACATATCCAAACTCATTAGCTCTTTACCAATCATCTTAATCAGTAAGCATCAAGACTGTGTCTATCTCCTTAGTCAGAGAGGTCATACGACTTGATAGATGTCAAATAGCTAGCTAGTTAACACAACAAAGGCAACACCTGACCCTGACTCTCAATCCACCGCTCTTTCTACTTCATCCTATCTTAAAGGTCACACGTTTGTTTTAAAACCAATCACTCATACTCATGGGGAAAAAAATTATACAGCTAATACTGGACAGTAAAAAACCTATAAAGCAAAATAAAGTTGAAGGACTCACCTTTCTACATGCAGGACAAAGCCCATTCTCATCAGTGCGAATTCGATGCCAACAAAATCGGCATATCTGGTAGCCACAGGTGCAAGGGAAAAAGTTAATATCATCTATTTCCAAGGGCTCCATGCAAAGAGGGCATTCCACAGGGTCTTCCTTTGCATCAGGACTGCGAGACATCTTCACGTTTATTTGACAGCAGCAAAAGTTTATAATAATTTAAGGGAGAAGGTAATTCAGCACTGAGAGCTAAAATACAGAATTCTGAAGACCTGCAAGAAAAGAAATTAAACATACCATTCACTACAGGAAAAATACTAACTTTTTGCTAAAATAAAGGACAGATTTCAGAAAATTTCTGTATATCAAGAAGAACTGGCATTATAAGGTTTCAAATGCAAGAGAAATGTAAAAGAATTCCTATTTTGGTTTTTTTTCCAGCTAAGACATTTAATGCTAATCTAAACATTGTTTATAACACATTTTAGGAAAAATTAAATTAAATTAAATTAAATTAAATTAAATTAAATTAAAACTGCATCTTCAGCTTTAAAGTAACCCTGAGATCACGGAGATGCTCTGTAAGAGGCCCCTTGCTGTGAGATCCTGCTGACCTGAGCACCATCTCCAGAGTGCACAGGGGAGAAGGCAACCCCGGAATGTGTTCCTTTGACCTCTACACACACCATGACATGCGCACGCCAGCATACTCATTCTCTTTCACAATAATAATAATAATAAATTTAAAACCATGCATACTGAAGTATTTATCTTTCACTTAAAAGCTAATACTGCCACCTATCTAAAGGAACACAACAATTATGATATACCAAAATGTATCACAATTTACAAAAGAGATCGATAAGAATGAGATTTAATCACTTATAGTTACATACTAGTATCATCTGGTATTGCCAGAAAAATATAGTTTGAAACTAAACAAGCATAGCGTAACTGTTTACAACTATGTAATACTATGCCAGTAAAAAGAAATTGTTGAGCAAACAGATTTATAAAACATTCCAACAGTAAGTGCTACAAAAAGCCTGTAAGAAATCAGGCAGAGAACAAATAGATCTTTCTATTCAATCATGCTTTGTGAAATGTGAATTCTTTAAAGTTATGGAACCACAATTAACAATTCCATACTAAAAGTATGTTGAAATCACTATCTGCAGGTCAAACTGGAAAAGCTGTAAACTAATCTACATCTTGATGTAATTTCTCATCAGAATCATATCACAATGGTTTAAAAACAACACACATAATATGAAAAACTGTTTCTAAAGGCTTCACTGAAGAGTATATGAGAATAACTGACATTTTTGAGGGAAAAATACGATGACTAGCCCTATCAGATACTCAACTGTCTTGGATGAAGCTGTAACTTCTTACTACTTAGAAGTAGAGAAAACATCAAAGAAACTAAAAACTAAGAAATAGGCCCATAGATAAATAATAAAATTTTAATTTCTAACAGAAATCACACTACAAATCAATACAGATGGGATGGACCATTTTATAAACAGTAAGAAACACTAGTACATTTCTAATTTATACTATAATAAAATAAACCTCTTTTTTTTTTTTTTCTGAGACTCAGGTCTCAGAGTTCGAGGCCAATTTTGTCTAACATAGAGAGTTCCAAGGACAGCCAGGGCTACACAGAGAAGCATGTCTCAAAAAAACAAAATAAATAAAGTAATAACCAAAAGTGACTAGACACTTATCTGGCATAATAAACTACTATAAAAGGTTGGGGGGAAAAAAGGTGGGTTTTCCTTCCCCAACTTAAGCCCAGCTCATCCAAAATGACATCCCATAAAAAGATACAGTTGACTTACTAACATGAAAAGAACAAAATTAAAGACAAGTAACTTAGGTTCAGTTCACAGTACCCACACAGAAGCTCTTAAACGTCTCCATCTCCAGTTCCAGAGGATCCAATACCCTCTTCTGGCTTTTGAGGGCACTAAGCACACGTGAAATCTTTAAAAGTAGACAGGTAGACAGACAGACAGACAGACAGACAGCAAATGGATAAGGACTTTTTAAATTTAATATACTGCCTATGATAGAAGCTCTTCTACACAAATACTTACATATACCAAGCATTATATCATGTTCAGCAATCATTATAATCAAAGAGCAAAATATTGCCCAACATAGCATCCATCAAAGGGGAGATGATTAAGAGTTAGATACAGCAATCAAGCTGAGAATGTTTATAATCCCAGCACCAGTAAGCAGAGGCAGGATGATACAAGAATGCTGCTATAGGCTATCTAGGGCTATAGTGTGAAAACCTGGCTTTAAAAAACAAAGAAAAAAAGACACAAGATTTAGTAAGTTTATTTAAGTTGACTTAGAAAGAGATCTATTCTTTATTAAGGCTTTACAAAGAACAAGCTGGAGAATTACTATCTAACTCTTTTTCTATATAATAAGCCCTGTATATATAAACTTGGCTTGAATTAAAAGTCTACATCTATTTATACTGTACTACAGACACATACTACAAATTACAGCTTTCTAGAAGTAAGTATGAAGGAATGAAAATCCTAAAGAAGTGACTCACAAGAAATGCATGCAAATCATATGTGTTATTTATTCACAGGGTCAGAGATAGTTTGCTTCCTCTTTAAATGTTCTCCTATTTATGAACTTGTAGAAATGAATACATGCAGCCGAGTGGTGGTGGCGCACACCTTTAATCCCAGCACTTGGAAGGCAGCTAGAAGTTTAAGAAATTAAAGGCTGAGCTTGATAAAAGTATTATTGATAAGATAAAATCAAATCTTCACAGAATTAAAGACTAAAAAGTATAGTACTAATTAGCTTTCTAGCACAATTGTGCAAGTTAAAAGAGAAATACTTGTATCTGATATTTTCAATTCAGAAAAACAAAACAAACAAACAAACAAACAAACAAAAAAACAGGTAGATTCCAGAGAAACAACGTAACAGAAGGGCAAACCTGTTTAAAAGTCTGTAAGGATGGAACCAACCCTGTACTTGAAAGAAATATGTCCAGATAGCAACAATTTTTCCCTTAGTTAGTCTGGACTTACAAATTTGTTCTTATAGTATTGTTGTTTATATCAATTTACAGTGTATCAGTAGCGATGAACACAATGGAAAATATTAATTCAAGAAGAAAATACTTAAGTATGGCACATGCCTGTAGTCACAAAGACTTCAGAAGCTGAAGCCTGAAGGATTTTCTGGACCAACAGTTCCAAAGAAGCAACTAGTAAGGCATGGGGTGGGAAAGGGAGCTGTCCAGAAGGGAGGGGAGAACCCAGACCATAATATACTACCATACACCCACAGGCCTTCAAAGGCTTAAAGGAGGAGAGCTACATAGAGTTCTAGGCCAGCCAGGCTACATACAAAGATCAAACTGTCTCACACTGGAGTATCGATGACTCTAGCCTGAACTTCCAAGGAGCTTTTGTTTGTTTTAAGCCATGCGTAACACAGTTAAATTCAACCTCTTTCGTCACCCAAATCTCTTACCAGCCACTCAGTTTCTATCAACTCTTAAATTCTGATCAGAGAATATGTTGCCAATCGAGAGTTCTTTTTAGTAAGCAATCACTGTAGATCCATCCATCTTTTATAATTGTCATCCTGCCCTCACTTCAGTGACGTGAGGGTGAACACTGTTTCATAGGGAAGTCTACCTTTTCAAGTGTTTTGGCTGAGTGAAGCACAGGAAGGGAGAATGAAGAAATGTAACCTTGAGACAGAATTCATAAAATAGCAAAAATAAGGTTATCTACTTGTGATTTTTAATACAGAACTGAAAATAGGCTTTAAAATTTGGTAAACAAACATACAGAATCAAATTTACATATGGAAATTTGATGGAATATTTGGTTTTATTAGATACTATTAGACAGTCACTCAGGATAAAATTAAATAATAAAATATTTAAGAGACCTAAAACACAGAAAAGCTATTAATCCTTCTTAAAAAA
Organism: Grammomys surdaster; assembly: GCF_004785775.1. Taxonomy (NCBI): domain Eukaryota; kingdom Metazoa; phylum Chordata; class Mammalia; order Rodentia; family Muridae; genus Grammomys; species Grammomys surdaster. Next base: position 2,454,251 of record NW_021604631.1, read on the forward strand.
AAAAAAAAAAAGGAAAAGGTTTTTATTTTCCTAATCTTTCTATTGTGACTCAGTAAAATCTAGAATGTTAAGTTTTATAGCATTAAACTAAAATGGTGGGACCGGAGAGATGGCTCCATGGTTAAAAGCACTGGCTGCTCTTCCTGTGGACCAGGGTTCAATTCCCAGCACTCACATGGCAGCTCACAACTATAACTCCAGTTCCAGACACACATGCAGTCAATACATCAAAGTACAAAATAAAAATAAATTATAAACCTTCTGTTTTATGCAGGACTGATTGATTGTACTACTAACAGACATTTCCTGAGAGGGCCACCCAATGCAAATGTGGCTGAGGTGAGCGGGAACCACTGGGATGAGCTAGTATGTGGGTGAGAGACAGACGAGAAAGAGAAGCGGGTTGGTTTGTGCACTATGAAGGGAGGCAGAACTGGAGATGTGAGGGAGGGGAGGAACACCCAGTGAGCAGCCTGAGCTGAGGCCATGGTGATGTTCTGGCCCATGCTGCTGCCAAGGGCCATGTCTGGGTCTGGGGTCCTGTAGCAGCAGAGGTCTATTACCACCAAAGACCAAGTGGATGCATGTCCCTGGTCTGGGCCACCATCTGGGACAATGCTGATGTCCAAGGACTGTGCAAAGCTGGGCCCATCCCGAACCTGGACAGTGCAGGAGAGTTGGCCCTACCCCTTGCCTGGACAATGCAGAAGAATTGGCAATGGTGACATGGATATGGAAGAGCTGGCCTTCCCCTCAAAAGCTACAGTATTCAGGAGGGATGGCCCCATCCTGCATCTGTGATGGTGTAGGCCCAGGAGAAATTGAGCCCCCCACCTCACTGCCTTCAGCAGGCAGAAGAGCTGCTTCCACCCCTCAAAGTACTCCCAAGAGCTTGTCCCACATCATATCTGACATGTTGGCGTGTGGGTGCCCTTGCCCCTCCCTTTGCTGCCTTCAGCAGGCAGGAGAGCTGGCCCTCACCCCTTGCCTAGTACAGTACTCAGGAGGGCAGGACCCACACTTCACCTGAGGACCACAGCCATGAGCTCCACGCCCCTTACTGGAGAGCTGGCCCTAAGAGAGTGAGAAAGGGTGAGCTGGCCCTGCCCTTCCCTGGCCTCTCAGTGGCATAGGGATGGGAGAGCTGACCCTGGTGACACAGGCCCAGGAGAGCTGGCCAGCTGACCAATTCAGCTACCATCCAGACCCTGACCCAGGGCTTTAAGTTACTGCACCCCAACATCTATCTACCCCATCTATGAACAGCTGGGGGCCGGTCCTGCAACACTAAAGCTGCAGAATCTCAATGACACAGGATAATGAGGATCCAGTATCGACAGTACAGCAGAAGCCAGAGGCCCCAAACCAAACCAATGACTCAGTGCAATGAACATTTGTAAATAAACAGTTTGGGCAAAGGAGTGTACTGCGTGACTCACCACAGCTTTCATGACAAGATTTTTTTGTTTCTTTGTTTTCTTTTGGAGGGAGTTTGCAAGGGTGGTAGGAGGATATGGAGGGACAAGGAGAGTGGAATTGGGGTGCCTAGTGTAAAATTCATGAAGAATAGATGAAAAGTGGGGGAGAAAGATTGTTTACCAAATTTATATTCACATGCAAAGTCTCAGAAGAGAATGAATACAGCAGAGTGTTTCCAACAGTATCTAGCTACAGAAATACATATCTATGCTTGAAGTACTCCTGAGGCAAAGGCAGAAGAATTACTGAAAGAATAAGGCCTGCCTGAGCTTCAGTATATGAAAGTCTCAGACACCAAAAGAAAACTTTTCTCTAAACATAATGGCCAGGAGTTGTGTATACTCCCATAATGCCAGCTCCTGAGAGGCAGAGACCAGGCTGGGCTATACATAGCAAGGTAGTCTCAAAAGCAAAACCCTAAGGCTACTGCACAGAAGTTCTGGATTTGCCTAACATACCCAAGGTCCTGAGTTTTACTCCAGCAAAACACAGTAAGTTAAAGCAAAGCAAAGCAAAACAACAAAAACAAGCGAAAAATAGAAAAATAAAGGCTACTTATACCAAAAAACTAGATGGATTCTAATTGTGAAACACATTTGTCCATCAACATCCATCCCCAAATAAAGTGGGGAGAAAGCTTTAAATTCATGGCAATGCAAACCTATTCAACCAGCTTGGATGTACAAACGAATAGTCAATACATGGCTTTTATTATTTTTAAAAGTACCACCACTGAGAAACAGCATTCACACTGGCTGCAGGCTCACAGTCTTTGAACAATAGTTCTAGGAGACCCATTACTCTCCTCTGGTCTCCATGAGTAGCCACACACATGTTCACATACACACAAATAAGTAATAAATCTTTTTGCCAGTCTTGGTGACATGTGTTTTTAATCTCAGCATTTGGGAAGGAAAGTGCCATCCTCGTCTACATAGAAAGAGTTCCAAGCCTCCACACAAAACTATCTCAAAAAAAAAAAAAAAAGTTAGGTGGTGCATGCCTTTAATCCTAGCACTCAGTAGGCAGAGGCAGGCAGATATCTGAGTTCAGGGCTATCCTGGACCACAGAGTGAATTCCAAGACAGCCAGGGATACCTAGAGAAAACAAATGGAAGGGAGGGAAGGAGGAAGGGAAGGAGGGAAGGAGGGAAGGAGGGAAGGAAGGAGGGAGGGAGGGAGGGCAGGAGGGGTGAAGGGAGGGAGGGAGAGGGAAATGCTCAATATGGTAGCACACACTTGTATTCCTAGCATTGAGGACACCAAGGTAGAATTACAGAGATTTCAAAGTCAATCTAGGCTAAATAGCAAGATCTTGTCTCATATGAACAAAAAATATCCACAAACTTGGAAGAAATTTGATGATTAGACAAACATCAAGAAATTACAGTACTATATACCTACAAATACAATAAAAACAAGACCTTTCTGAATCCTACATGGTCCAAATATCAGGCACCATTATATCCCAAAATATTCATAAATACTAGTAAAATATTTTCAAAATGTTAATGTTGGAGTCTCAGTGTCTGAGTTAGGGTTTTACTGCTGTGAACAGACACCATATCCAAGGCAACTCTTATAATGATGACATTTAATCAGGGCTGGCTTACAGGTTCAGAGATTCAGTCCATTATTATTGAAGCATGACAGCGTCATCAGCATTATCAGGCAGACATGATGTGGGAGGAGCTGGGAGTGCCACCTCCTGTTCTGAAGGCAGCTAGCAGAAGACTAGCTTCCAGACAGCTAGAAGAGGGTATAAAAGCCCATACCCCCAGTGACACACCTACTCCAACAAGGCTACAGCTCCTAATAGTGCCAATCCCTGGGCCAAGTATATACAAACCATCACACTCAGTAAACATCTAAATAACCATACTACTCATATAAAACTACAAATGAGAGAAATTTACCACTAAATTTAGAATTGGGTAAAGTTTCATATGTCATGGAAGGAGAAAAAAAAATTGTCAAAATGAAGCCCAGTATTTTGTAGGGAAAAAAGAAACCTAGTAAAATATAGAAAAACTAAGGTCTGGGGTGTGGGGTGGTTAGTAGACTGCTTGCTTATAAATCATGAACGAAGCCTTGGGTTCAATTTCCAGCAATCTATTGACCAGCCATAGTGAGTACCCTGTCTGTAATCCCAGCATTCAGGAAATGTGGACAGGAAGATCAGAAGTTCTCAGAAGCTCACCCTCAGCTACATTGGGATTTCAAGGATGGCTTGGAAGATGCTGACTCAAAAAACAACAGCTAAAAGAATTTTGATGGGACAAAGAAAAGTAAAATTGAAAATGAAATATAAACAGTAAGAAATTAAAGTTCAGAAAAATGAAGGTCTGGAAAACAAGTTTTAACAAAAAAAGTTACATAGCAGTGAGTTTGAAATAATGAAGGAAAATACTAGGTTTAACTAAAAAGAAAATGGTTTCCATGACAACAGTGAAGAGAAATGGGAAGACAAGAATAAAGAGCAAATACCCAAAGTGAATAATGAAAATTAAGCTGATATTTAGTTGCTTACAAGTACTTATGATACTTGTAATACTTTAACTAGCAGTAAATCAATAAAATTTACTTATTTATTATTAGTAAATTAATAAAGTAATATTGGTACTAATATTAATACTATTCTCTTGTAATATAATCATAGTCTTCCCATGTTAAAAACCATCCTATTTCATTACATTATATAAAACTACAGTATACTAATGAAGATAATTAAAGAATGAAACCGGTGCTATAAACAGTTATAATAAAAAGCTTTACATACCCAGGTGATGGTGGCGCACGCCTTTAATGGGATGTAGTCAGGAGGCAGAGGCAAGCAAATCTCTGAGTTGGAGACCAGCTTGGTCTACAGAACAAGTTCCAGGACAACCAGAGCTATACAGAGAAACCTTGTCTTGAAAAGCCAAAAACTAAACAAAAACAAGTGTTAAATAGCTGTAAACTATGCTTACACTTAAAAAATAAGAAATAAAAATATAAATATTAAGAAGAAATAACTTAAAACTTTCACAGTGACTAGAACATTAGTACTTTATTATCTCACCAATGTTCCAAAACTAGGCAGATTATGTAAACTGTTGGTGAGACCCACCATACTTCTAGGAGCATTAATGATCAAAATGTGGGGGATGGGTCAGAGAGATGATCAGCAGTTTGGAGTGCATAATGCTCTTGCAAAGGACTCATATTTCTTTCCCAGAATGGATGGAAGTTGAGTAGCTCAAAACTACCTGTAACTCCAGTTTGAGGATAATGCCCTCTTCTGGACTCTGTAGGCACTGTGTTCACATTAACAATGACCATGACACAAACATAATTTAAAAAGCAAAAAAAAATCTTTAAAAAAAAAAATCCCACTTCAACAGAGCAATATATAAAAATAAACTAACTAAGCACAGATCCACATTCATGAGAACCTGAATTTCCCTGATGTTTCTAATAACCCAGGTGACAACCCTATTAAGAAAACTTGCTCTAGTTAGAAAAATTAGATTTATAAGATTATGTTCCTTAAAAGGCTAAAATCGTATCAACAATAAGCATGCCGTATTTGTACTTAGTGGGTAAACTGACAGAAGTGGAAGAGGGACAAGAATAGGGAAGCAGAAGAAAATAAACCTAGAGGAAACTAGACAATAAATCTAATACTAAAATCCTAATAGAGAAACGTAACAGATTTAAACTATTCTAGACACAATACTAGCAAAACCAAATCTGATCGCACTATAGAACTTTCAGGAGTACAGGGACTTTGTTAGGTCAAAATTATGCATGGCCTCAATAAATCGTAATAAGTAGTATCTATCTCAAGAAATAGCAGACATAATCTCACGCCTTAAATGTCATCAGTGGTAGACACAGGTAAGCAGGTTCCAGAGGCTACTTAAGTCAGCCAGTGTAGTGAAAATGAAGAAGCTGAGATTGAGTCAGAGTACCAGTCTCACGGGACTAGGATGGAGACTAATAAAGAAACACACCTACTATTCTCCTCTGGCCATCACATGCCATGCATGGGCACATGCGCACGTGCCCACACACACACACACACATACACACAAATTATAAAACTCTTCATAAACTAGGGATAAAAAGATAACTCTTTTCACATGGTAACTGATACATACTCTACTACAACCTAAAATTACAACAATTAGAAATTCTATCATTAATATTATTTCAGAACTATGAAATGGAGGGGAGGAATAGACATTACATTATCACAGATATAATATTTAAAAGTAACAGTAAATACTAAAGAAACTGCATGTTAGTAAATTTAATATTTTTTAAAAATGCTTAGATACCAGGAAAGTAATTTTCTAAAATGGAAGAGGAAACTAGACAATAGTGACACATGCCTTTAATCCCAGCACTTGGAAAGACAAGACAGTTATCCTCTACATGTTAATGTAATTTAATTTGTTTTAAAATATCAACTTTCAGGGTTGGAGAGACAGCTTAAGAGAACTAAGTGTTCTTGCAGAGGACTGGAATTCAGTTGCTAGCACCCTACACCAGACAACTTAAAACCCCCTGTATCTCCAGCTCCAAGGACTTCAACACCCTTTTCTAGCCTCTGAGGACATCTGAATGCCTATGCACATACATGCATGCATATTTATTAAACACGTAAATATTTAGAATAATATATCAAACTTAGACAAGTTCTTCCAAACAACAGAGGAAGAGGAAACAGGCAGCAAGAACAGTCACAGATGAGCATGGTGGGTGATACTTCCAATCCAGCAGCACTTAAGAGGCAGAAGTAGGACTGACAGTGGTGGTCTATGCCTTTAATTATACCACCCCAGAAGCAGAGGCAGAGAGGCAGAGGCTAGGGAATCACTGAATTAAAGGGCAGCCTGGTCTAAAAAATGAGTTCCAAGATAGCCAGGGCTATATAGAGAAACCCTGTCTTGAAAAACAAAAAAAAAAAAAGGGGGAAATTGGGGGCAGATGTAGAAAGGTCAGGAGTTGAAAGTCAGCCTTGCTTTACATAAGACCCTATCTCCAAAACAGAAAAATATCAAATTTTGAGTAAATTAAAATAAAAATTAAAAATTCCCTCAGTATGATGAAAATAGTAATGACAAGTCTATGTACCAAATATTCCCCTTAAAGTCAACAGTGTCTACATGAAAAACATTAAGTTAATCCTGTTACCATTCCAAAAAGCTAGAGAAGCTTAACAGATATTTGGAAATCTTAATTCAATAAAATATAATAATAAAGTTGAAATTTGTTAAACTTTTAATGTTAAGTTTTAACCTGCCATAGGATTGTAGTGTGTGTGTGTCTGTGTGTGTGTGTGTGTACATACCCTAATTAATTATGTGTCTTACTGCAGATACCTGTATTCAGGAACACAATCAGAAGCAGATGTTGGATCCCTTATCACCATATGGGTGCTGATAACTGACTGAACTCAGGTCCTCTGTAAGAGCAGCAAGTACTCTTAACCACTGAGTAATCTCTCCAGGTCCTAACACTAACTATTCTTAATTCTTTCAATTGTAGGATTTTAGACTAAATGTTATGTCAGTGGTGCTATAAAAATCTATTGAAATTAATAAATTAAGCATTTTCTTCAGACTTGAAGGGTAAATAAGTCACAGGATATTAACAAACAATTTAAGAATTCTAATTTCCTGAAAATCAATTAAGGAAAATGGATTGGTTATATTGTTAACTTTCTAGTTAAAACTGAAGCTCTTCAGGTTAAAAAGAAAAAAGGATAGAGATGTTGGGCAGGTGGTAGTGTTTTGCCTAGCATGCTTAAAAGTTTAACCTCCAGCCCTGCATACAGCCAGCCAGCTGCTGACAAAAACTATAATCCCAAAACTTGGGAGGCAGAAACAACAGGACCAGAAGTTTAAAGTAATCCTCAGTTATTCAACCAGTTTGAGGACAGCCTGAAATACATGAGAGCCTATCTCAAAGCAAACAAATAGTTGTTTTTTTAAAAAGATGCCTGCTCTTTACATAACCAACATTGTGGATACTCTTAGTGCAATAAAATAGGTAAAAATGTAATCTAAAATAGTATTCCTTGAGTTAAAAGAAAAAGTTAACAACCACAGAAAATGTACTATAATCACTGGATATATAAAACAAATATAACGTTTTGCAATTATTAATATACACTGGGAAACAAATCCAAAATATCATTTACAGGTAAAGGTATCAAATACAGTGTTAAACGTTCAGGGATAAGCTTAGCAAGGGATGTGAAGTACATCTACAACGTCAGATGTAACAGCAGACATAATGATGCTAGCAAGGAATGTCTGTATACTGACTGTATCCTCCGTGCCTTTTATTCTATTTACACAGGTAAATTTCAGGTCCTTTGAGATTTCAACCTTATTAGCCATAATCTAAATAAAGCTATACAAATTACTGTAGTACTCTCTCTACTCCACGATGCCATGAGTTTCTTATCACACTGAGTCAACTTTCATTAGTCAATAGCCTATAATGTAAAATCTTCAAAACATCTAAACGTCACAGGAAAAAACAAGGTGGGATTTTTAAGAACGAAGAAAAGGGAAAGGAGAAAAATGTTGGTGCTTTAAATTATTTAACACTTTTATACACTTTCTTGTCAAAATTTAAAGTCAACTGTTAACTTAGAAAATCAAAATACAGATCTAGAAGCAGTTAAGAAAGCTTGCTGCTCTTACAGAGGACCTGAGTTCAGTTCTCAGCACCCAAATGGATGTTTCCAACAGCCTTTAACTCCAGCTCCAGAGGATACAATGCCCTCCTCTCTGGCCTTCAAGGCCAACTGCACTCACATACAAATACCCACATATACATATGCACAATTAAAAAATAAATCATGGATGGATGAATGGATGGATGGATGGATGGATGGACGGACAGACAAATAGACACACAGACACTACTGTGGCCCCCACAAGTCTCATTATTTCAATACTAGGTTCCTAGTTGATAAACTGGGGAATGATTAGGAGGTGTGGCCTTGCTGGACAAAGTGTCACTTTGGGTGAGCTTTGAGATTTCAAAAGCCCATGCAAGACCTAGTCTTGTTCTCTCTGGCTCCAATCTGTGGATCCAGCATGATGCCTGCCTGCCTGCCTGCTGCCATATTCCCTATCACAAATTCATAAATTCATCCTCTGAAACTGTAAGCAAGCCCTCAATTAAATTTATTCTGTTATAAGTCGCCTTGATCATGGTGTCTTCACAGCATTAGAACAGTAACAAAAAACTAATGTGTTTCTTCCAATTTGGAAGCAATCTATAGACTCTGGACAAAGGAATAAACTTTTCCCCACTCTCAAACACGACTAGAAATTTGCGTCAATTTTCATACATTTCTCCCTTGACTTTAAATTATAGAAGAAAAAAATACTTTTTTTTCTACTTTTCCTCATAGCAAATTAGTATAGAGTTCACTGTAATGTTACAATAAATACCACTTTAAAACCCAATGCCGAGCAGCAGCAGCAGCAGTGACCACAGTGGTAGAAGCAGCACTCTAGCCGCCTGCAACCCCAACCTGGGAGGAAGATACTAATTAAAGTGAAGACGCTGACTGGAAAGGAGATTGAGATCGACATCGAACCCACAGACAAGGTGGAGCAAATCAAAGAGCATGTGGAAGAAAAGGAAGGAATCCCCCACAACAGCAGCGGATCATCTACAGTGGCAAACAGACGAATGATGAGAAGACAGCAGCTGATTACAGGATTCTAGGTGGTTCCGTCCTCCACCTGGTGTTGGCTCTTAGAGGAGGAGGTGGTCTTGCACAATGAAGAAACTTGGCTCCGTTTACCTCCTTGCCCTGCCGCTCATAATGTGGCATCACATATCCTCTCACTCTCTGGGACACCAGAGCCACTGCCCCCTCCCTTGGATGCCCAATCTTGTGTGTCTGCTGGTGGGAGAATGTAAGGACCCCAGGGTGCAGTGTTCCTGGCCCAAATGGCCCTTGCTGGCTATTGGGCTTTAGTTTGCAGTCCCGTGTGCTTCCCTCTCTTATGGCTATATCCTTGGTTGTCAATAAAATATTTCCTGAAAAAAAAAAAAAAAAAAACAAATTTTAGTGTGTAGATTGTTTATAGTTAATATACCACATACCTCACAGGACTGGAAAGTGAATCCTAGCACAGGAGTGGGAAGACTTATTTCTAATATTTATATATTTATACACACACACACACACATATACACATACATATATACATACACACACACACACACATACATCTTGGATATTAAATCTACACAGGTTAAGGTAAAAAGCAAAAAGCATATAGAACCACAGCTGAAGTAATTCCACACCTTCAGTGGCTGCAATGGAAAGGAAGCATATAAACTTGTAAATGACACTCGAAAAACAGAGAAATCAGCAGTATCATGGTAATGGAGACAGAAAAGAAATGGATAAGTCTGAAAACTACCCCAGTAGGACAGACCACATGATGGAGAAAGGAAGAGCAAAAAAACCCAGATACACTCCAGATTCTTCATTTATTCAAAGATTCCTTCATTCCTAAATGAACATGTACAGAGTTCAGAAGAGCTGATCAAGTATTAATTTGAGTCAAACACATATAGTATTTTAAAGCTTTCAGAATGAATGATACTGCCTGATTTTCTGATTCATGTAATTCCCTCCAAATTTTGTCTAAACTAGTTTAGATCATGTCTTCTGTCATTTATAAAGAGTCCTTGCTGGCACAACTTCTTTATTGGATCTTTAATATATTCTTTAGAAGTAGTGAGAGTAAAAATGTGTGATTAAATAACAGTAGGCTGAACTCCCCTCTCTCTCAGTCTTAGCGCCATCTTCCTTGAGACTCCTGCGCCATGAGAGGGAAGTGGCGGAAGAAGAGAATGGGCAGGCTGAAGCACAAGAGAAGAAAGATAAGGCAGAGGTCCAAGTAGAACCCAGCTTGTGCACCCACGAAGCCTGCGGGAGCAGAAGTGAGGGGTGCTGAAGACCCAGGACACCGGGGACAAGCTGTTGGGACTGTATGCTGCTGTCGGTACCAAGTCTCTGTAGACCTGGAAAGTCAACCTAGCCGAGATCACCTAGGAAAATGATTGCCTTTCTTACAACCAAAACCAGTCCCACTGGCCCTCTGCCCCGGAGCTCTGGCATTCTGGACTAGTTCTGTTCTCTCTTGTGGCCAAGTGTAACTCATGTACAATAAACCCTCTTGCTGTCAGCTGAAGAATCAAAAAAAAAAAAGTGAATTTGATGATTTTATTTTCCTATCTTAAATTATTCCATGGATTTATTTTGTACTTGGAATACAACTATTTATATGGCACTTATAAAAGAAGTAGCCTTGCCTTGTTTAAATTGTGTGTGTGTGTGTATACGTGTTTGTATACAAGTGCATGTGTAGGCATGTGGCCCATCCACATACAGAAACCAGAGAAGGCCAGGTGTCCTGTTTTATAACTCTCTACCTTACTCACTTAAGTCAGAGTTCTCAAAGAACCTGAAGCCCAAGCCCCAGTGATCCTCCTATCTCTTCACTACAAAAAGTGGCTGAGGTTTTAAGAGCACATATGGTCATGCTCAGCTTTTTATGTCTGTGCTGAGAATTTGAACTCAGGTCCACACGTCAACAGTTTTACCAAATAATCCATCTCCTGAGCCACATCACAGCCTTTGATTCAGCTCTCGTTTCCATACACTTCTATCACTATGTTCCAAATACTTATGAAAATAGCATTTTAAAACGTGTATCAGTGTTTTGTCTGCATTTATGTCTTGTGTGAGGGTGTAAGATGCTCTGGTACTGGAGTTACAGACAGTTGTAAGCTGCCTTGTGGGTACCAGGAACTGAACCTTGGACCTCTGGAAAGTAGCCAGTGTTCTTAACTGCTGAACCATCTCTCCAGCCCCTGTAAACCTTTTAACTCGAGATCTACAAAAACTAAATTTAGTCAAAAATAAATAAATAAAAATATGATCCGCCGAGCAGTGGTGGTGCACGCCTTTAATCCCAGCACTTGGGAGGCAGAGGCAGGTGGATTTCTGAGTTCGAGGCCAGCCTGGTCTACAGAGTGAGTTCCAGGACAGCCAGGGCTACACAGAGAAACCCTGTCTCGAAAAACCAAAAAAAAAAAAAAAAAAGATCCACAAAGGGCCTATATACAAATGTTCATAAATATCTTTCTCATAATAGTCATAATGGGGGAAAAAAGTCTACCATACAAATGAATAAACAGATCTTTCAAAAGAATATAAAAAAAAAAGGCTCAGGAAAAAACTACTGATAGTAATGAATGTATGAACAAGTGGGACATGTACTTTTCTTGGTACAAAAGCCAATCACAAAATTATTCTATTTACATAAACAGGCAGAACTAAGTTCTGATGACAAAAGCAGAACAATCTGAGTGCACACTTGCACTATATGCATATTAGAAATAAGTGTAAGAAAGGTTTTTAAAAAGTGAGTATACTTGCCCAAACAATTCAGAGACCCACTCAAACTACCTTTTAAGGCACTACTTTTTAATCAAACCTAAGCATCTACAAATTTGGCAAATTATATATTTTCATAAAAATTGTGAAATGACTAAAAGCAGCATTTTCACAACTAGAACTAAAATTGGAAGTAAGCATCAGAAAAGAAATTACAGTGGTAGAATCACTGTGAAAAACTGATTTCAGGGCATAAACTGATGTGTTGTGTATGTGTGTTTGGAAAGTTGAATGGTGGGGACTAAACCCAGGCCTCGTGCAGACGAAGTACAAGCTCTACCACTCATCTCTACTGCCAGCCCAGAGAAAGTGACATTTTGAGAAACAAAATTATAAAGAGATAAAGTTATAGTAGCCTTCAAAATTGCTAACAAATATTTCTTTCACTTCTCTGAGCTTTATACTGCCTTGGGTAATTAAGTGCTTCATTTTCTTCTAAACTGTCTAATGTCACTAACCTACACACTGCTTTGCAACCAGTGTCCCTACACCTAACCAAAGGACACTGTTTGTTAGTACTTCAGTACTAACATATCATAGCAGAAAGCGCCCCACAGCACTGAACCCTTTTAAACTAACCGTATAATATACAGTTGGTTCTACAAGATATTATAAAGAAAAAAACTTAAATATGCAATTGAGAAATTATGAAAACAACTGAAAAAGTTAAAATGAGTATCTCAAAAGACAAGAATGCAATTTTTTAGATGTGGTGTCACTATGTAGCCCTTTCTGGCTTGAAACACACTATAGACTGGCTCCAAACTCAAGAGATCCACATGCCCCTGCCTCCTCAGTGCTTACACCATCATGCCAGGCATAGTTTATTTTCTTCTGGACATGAAAAAAGATAATTAGCTTTCTACAGAATCAAGTTTCTTGATTAGCTTTCTACAGAATGAAGTGATTAGCTTGAAAGTTTGAATACAAGTAAGTCCTAAAGGTGTCATGAATAGGAAAATAAAAATATTAATTAACCTCTCATTTAGGTGTTTCTTATTTTCTGATAAATGAGCTAGTGATATCTTCACTTAAAAGGGTATTTTTTAACTCTCACAGTCAAAAGCCATTTTACAAAACAGTAAGTAGGGGCCAGAGAAATGATTTGCCTTGCAAACGTGGCATCCTGAGTCCAATGCTGGGAACCTACATTGAGATAAAAGGAGAAAACCAACTCCACAAAGTTATCCTCTGACCTTCATTTGAGTGAGCCGCAACACATACACCCACTCACACAACAACAACAACAACAACAACAGTAATAATGAGAACTACAGAGGTGCTCAGTGGTTAAGGACACACATACTGCTCTTACAGACAACTTGAGTTCAGTTCCTAGCACCCATATTGAGCAGTTCAGAACCACTTATAAATCCAGCTCCAAGAGACCTTACACTTGCTATTGAACTCCACAATACTTGCACTCATGTGCATACATCCCCAGACAGACATATACAAATAATTTAAGATAAGAATAAACTTTTGGGGCTGGTGAGATGGCTCAGCGGTTAAGAGCACTGACTACTCTTCTAGAGGTCATGAGTTCAAATCCCAGCCACCACATGGTGGCTCACAACCATCTACAATGAGATCTGATGCCCTCATATGGGTGTCTGAAGACAGCTACAGTGTACTTACATATAATAAATAAATAAATCTTTTAAAAAAAAAAAGAAACTTTTAAAATAGCAATAATGGAAAGTAGAGCTCTACTAATGTTCTTGGTTTTAAAAAAATAAAATAGAATAAATAAATAAATAAATAAATACTAATACACTGAACAAAAATCTTTTTTAATTCCGGGCGAAATATATTACTAACTGCCAAAGAAGTAAAAAACAATTTTCTAAACTGTCTCAATCAAAGATAGATTTAAGCAGTGTGTGAAACTGAAGATAAAAATAGCCGATTATTCTACTCAGAATCTAGAAGGGCATAAGACAAAAGAACAATGTCTTCTGTTCTAAGAGGAGGATAGTAATACTCTTCAAGGCTTTCCTTCCAAGAATGCTGTATTTCATTATGCTAATAACCAATCATAATTATTTAAACTGGTTCTGACTCAACATATTAGTGATAGCATAGAAGGCTGCATTATTAATAAATGTTTTGGTTAAGAGTTAACAGTTTTGAGCACCTGCCTAATATGCCCAAGGACCTTGGGTTTCATCCCTAGAAACACAAGGGGTAAAAAGCTAGCATGTTTTTAACTTACTTCTGAAGTCTTGCTCCTACTAACTTGCAAAGATATAATAAAACATAAACAACTTTCATATCAAAATGTCTAAGAAACTACTAAAGTAAAATATCTTAAAAGTGATACATAATTCTAAAGAGCACACTAAAATTACATACTGCCATGGCATCATAAGTATCTGAAACTCAACACCATGCAAAAAATCCACACCAGTGGTAATATCCTCCAGTCAAATAACTTTATGTCTGGAAATTTAGCCTAAGTTAATAGTTTGCTTCAACTTTGCCTAGCAGTTATTACACTCTCCTAGTCAATTTAACAAAGTTAAAAATCTGAGTTAAGTCAGTACCAAGACCTGAATTTGGGGCATCTGAACTGACTTGCTATATTTCCCAGGTGACAAAAAAAAAATTATATATATATATAATTATAATATATATATAATTATAAATTATAGAATCATATATATAATTATAAAAATATATATATATAAAATTAAGCTTAATCAAAGCAAAAGGGAAGTCAAAGGCAAATAATTTCATATTTTGAAATCTCATCATTGGATAATAGAGAGAAGCTGTCCCAAAAATTCAAAAACAGAAACAAACAAAAAAGAATCTCATCACTGAAAGAGAAGTTTCAAAACGAGACATCAAAAATGTAAAATTATGGAAGAAATTCTGGGATTCAGAGTTAACAGTCCTACAAAGCAAAGAGAACTACCTTACAATTTGTTATAGAATACCTAAGCAATAAAGCTTCAGCCTTTCATCTAATTCACAAAGATTACAAGCAGGGAATTAAAATTACACGGGGTAAAAAAATATGGCTGTCTTGGTGCAATATTTGAGGTTAAAAAAAAGAATTTCATAAAATTCAAAATTAACATACATGTCAGACATGATAGCACATGCCTGTGATTCCAGCTACAGCTGTCTCTTTATAAAGGAAAAGTACCACACACGGCAGCCACAGTGGTTGAGGCCTATAATCCCAGAACTTGGGGAAGACAGGCAGGAAGATTACTGAAAGTTTAAGACCAGCCTGGTCTACATAGCAAGTAGGCTACTTAGTGAGACCATGCTAGCCAAAGAATAAAATAAGCAAGATAAAGCTCTCAAGAAGAAACATGTGAAGCTTCAGTTTCAGGAGGGGAAGCTTACTACAGACTAATAAGTGGTCCAAGTCCTGAAAATAAATAATGGACTGGTGAGTGTTTAGCCATAATGGGACATCTGTACTACCACCCTCTTCTGCCAAGCTCAGGAACACTGCTGAAGAAGGGAAAACATGAGTATCAAAACCAAAGGCTAGTGAGGAGTGTTGTGAGATGCTGTTTTTAGGACAGAACATGGCTGCTGCACCCATGAACTCACATTAGCAGTGGTTACTTACATGAGACCTATACAAGACCTTCAGAAGACTGAGTTCAGCAACCTCTATCATAGACAGCCAGCTCACCCTTCCCAGAAGAGTACTTAGTTAATGTTTGTGATGGGGGAAGGGAAGGTATGTTCCTTAGTGGTGTAGCAACTGGTATTTCCCCTACCCATCTTCATGTAAGCAGCCCTAATTAAGTCCCATGGGGTGTGCACAGGAATACATGTATGGGGAGGTGGGGGACACATAAAACTGTAAGGAAGACTTGACTTGGGAAGAAAAGGCACTGTAAAAAAGATGGGAGAGATGAGAGGATAGTGGGGGAAAGGATCAAAATACACTGTGTGTGTGTGTGTGTGTGTGTGTGTGTGTGTGTACTATGAAAGATTAAAGAAATGAAAGAAATGTTAAAGAATGAATGGGCCTTTTCTGACATCTGAAAGCATTGAATACACATACATACATTCAGCCACACATATATGCACATAAAAAAAGTGAATCTTGAAAAAAAAAAAAGAGTAAAAGCTGGAGGAAAGGCTCAGAAATTAAGGGAATGTGTTGCTCTTGCAGAGAAATTAGGTTCAATTCCTGGCACCCACATGGCAGCTCATGACCATCTCTGAGTTTAGTTTCTCAGTTTCATGCCCTCTTCTGGCCTCTGTGGGCATCGTCACACACATGGTGCCATACATACATACATACTAGCAAAACACTTATACACATGTTGTGGGGGGGGGA
>NW_021604631.1:2470636-2485616 GCF_004785775.1 Grammomys surdaster
ATCTCAGTGGGGCACATGCCTCAAAATAAAGCAAAAGTCAGTGGAGGAAGGTTTTCTTACACAGTAGACTGTTATCAACCTCTATAGCTATAGAAACCTAAAAGAGATAAACAACTCTGCAGAGGGAAGAAGTCACCAGGAAACCCACAAATCGGCCATCAGACCAGACAACAAACATGGTAATTAATATCCATAACCACATTGCTTCCTCATAATTATAAAGGGTAGTAAGTGGCTGCTAAAAAAGCTGCTGTAAGTGTACCTCTGGCCTCTACTTCATTTCTCAATGTATATAATACAGTATGTGACAAACAAAAAACACTAATGCTATGGTAAGTTTAAAAAGCTCATGTTTTTAAAATGCAGCCAGAAGTGGTGGCCCACGTCTGTAGTCTGAGGAGTGTTAAGGCCAGCCTGAACTACACATTCAAAGCATGTCTCAAACAATATAAACAATTACAAACAAAAGCCAAAATAAGAAAATTGACAGAAAACAACAAAATGAACTTTTCACAACAGTTATATCTGGAAGAGTCTTTGACTTCATCACTTTTCATTCCTTTATCACTTTTTCTTACGCCTACTTAATTTCCCAGTCCTACAAAAATATTTTTACTTTTACTAACTGGATGATAAAAACAAACACACAAAAATAAGATGCCCACTAGCTTTTCATTCTATGTTTCAGACCTCTGGTGGCAACTGCTATAACTGCTGTAGTGTACTCTTCCAGACATGCACAGAACTATAAGTAAACACACTCAAGAATTCATCTCTGTGTCACTAAACACCTTAAGAACTAGCACACTGTTCTCTTTTATACTTAACACTGGAAGTTCTTCTATCCTGAGAGATACTCCTACTTCATTCTTTTCTTAGCATAACATATTCCATTACAAGATCACACACAATTTTTTTTTTAAGGATTTGTTTGCTTTATGTAAGTACACTGTTGCAGTCTTCAGACACACCAGAAGAGGGTGTTGGATTCCATTACAGATGATTCTGAGTCACCACGTGGTTGCTGGGAATTGGAACTCAGGACCTCTGGAAGAGCAGATCTAGGCCTGGGTGGCAGCTGAGCTTAGTCAGCATCCTGGCTCTCCCTTATCTGCACCAGTCGCATAGAATTTAACAAACCCTTCTGTTTTCAATCCTCTGACCCATACCCTTTAACACATATATTTATGTATTTTCTAAAATGTATTTTGCTAAACAATAAAAACTACTGAAATTATCAATTTACATGTTTATCTGAAAAACCAGAAACAAGAGCTTGATATATCAGTATGTTATCATGAGATATTAAAATTACTACATGTATTTATAATAATGTTTTTATTAACATGTTTGACTATTTTTATAAATAGGTATGATATACATCCCTCTACAGACATGCCTGTATTTATTAATACACTAACAAACATATTTGCCAATATTTTCTCTAGTCATAATAAGTTTTTATTTGAGACAGGGTCTAACTATACAGCTCTTCTTGGCCAAGAACTTACTTTGTACCACAGACTAACCTCAAACTCCAAACCTTCCTATCTGCATTTCCTAGTTGTTGGAGTACAACTATGACTTAACACAACTGGCCAACATGTTAAACTTTTATTTCTCTTTTTGTAACTTTTTAATGATTCTTTGAGTTTCATATCATGCACCCTAGTCCCACTCATCTGCCTGTCCCCTCATGCCTACCCTTCACTCTTGCAACCTCCCCACTCAGAAATAAAAAACACACAAAAAGACAAACAAACAAAACAAAAAGCATGGAAAACATCTCATGCTTGTGGAAGCTGCAGTACATCACAAGGGTAACCCTGACATACATTGACTTTTTATTTATTTATTTATTTATTTACTTTTTATTGGATTTATTTATTTATTTATTTTTATTTTTATTTTTTTTTTTTTTTGGTTTTTTTCAAGAGAGGGTTTCTCTGTGTAGCCCTGGGTGTCCTGGAACTCACTCTGTAGACCAGGCTAGCCTCGAACTCTCGAACTCAGAAATCCGCCTGCCTCTGCCTCCCAAGTGCTAGGATTAAAGGCGTGTGCCACCACCGCCTGGCGGATATTTTATTTATTTACATTTCAAATGCTATCCCCTTTTCCAGTTTCCCCTCCAGAAACCTCTTATCCCATCCCTCCTCCCCCTGCTTCTATGAGGGTGCTCACCCACCCACTCCCACCTCCCTGCCCTGGCATTCCCCTACACTGGGGCATTGAGCCTTCACAGGACCAAGGGACTCTCCTCCCAATGATGGACAGGCCATCCTCTGCTACATATGCGGCTGGAGCCATGGGTCGCTCCATGTGTACTCTTTTGTTGGTGGTTTAGTCCCTGGGAGCTCTGGGGGGTTTGGTTGGTTGATATTGTTGTTCTTCCTATGGGGCTGTAAACCCCTTCAGCTCCTTCAGTCCTTTCTCTAATTCCTACATTGGAAAACCTGTGCTCAGTACAATGGTTGACTGTGAGCATCCACCTCTATATTTGTCAGGCTATGGTAGAGCCTCTCCGGAGACAGCTATATCAGGCTCCTGTCAGCAAGCATTTCTTGGCATCCACAATACTGCCTGGATTTGGTGTCTGTATATGGGATGGATCCCAAGTGGGGCAGTCTCTAAATGGCCTTTCCTTCAGTCTCTGCTCCATAATTTGTCTCCGTATTTCCTCTCAGGAGTATTTTGTTCCCCCTTCTAAGGACTGAAGCATCCACACTTTGGTCTTCCTTCTTCTTGAGCTTCATGTAGTCTGTGAATTGTAGTTTGGATATTCCAAGATTTTGGATTATCCACTTATCAGTGAGTTCATACTATGTGTGTTCTTTTGTGACTGGGATACCTCACTCAGGATGATACTTTCTAGATCCATCCATTTGCCTAAAAATTTCATTAAGTCATTGATTTTAATAGCTGAATAGTACTCCATTGTGTAAATGTACCACATTTTCTGTATCCATTCCTCTGTTGAAGGACATCTGGGTTCTTTCCAGCTTCTGGCTATTATAAATAAGGCTGTTATAGTGGAGCATGTGTCCTTATTATATGCTGGAGCATCTTTTGGGCATATGCCAAGGAGTGGTAAAGCTGGGTCCTCAGGTAGTACTATGTCCAATTTTCTGAGGAACCTCCAGACTGATTTCCAGAGTGATTGTATCAGCCTGCAATGCCACCAACAATGGAAGAGTGTTCCTCTTTCTCCACATCCTCACCAGCAGCTGCTGTCACCTGAGGTTTTGATCTTAGCCATTCTGACTGATATGTGGTGGAATCTCAGGGTTGTTTTGATTTGCATTTCCCTGATGACTAAGGATGTTGAACATTTCTTTAGGTGCTTCTTGGCCATTTGATATTCCTCAGTTGAGAATTCTTTGTATCCCATTTTTAATAGGGTTATTTGGTTGTCTGGAGTCTAACTTCTTGAGTTCTTTGTATATATTGGATATTAGCCCTCTATTGGTTGTAGGATTGATAAAAATCTTTTCCCAATCTGTTGGTTGCCGTTTTGTCCTATTGACAGTGTCCTTTGCCTTACAGAAGCTTTGCAATTTTATGAGGTTCCATTTGTCAATTCTTGATCTTAGAGCATAAGCCATTGGTGTTCTGTTTGAGGCTCTTCTCCACTTTCTCTTCTATTAGTTTCAGTGTATCTGGTTTTATGTGGAGGTCCTTGATCCACTTGGACTTGAGCTTTGTACAAGGAGATAAGAATGGATCGACTTGTATTCTTCTACATGCTGACCGCCAGTTGAACCAGCACCATTTGTTGAAAATGCTGCCTTTTTTCCACTGGATGGTTTTAGCTCCTTTGCCAAAGATCAAGTGACCATGTGTGTGTGGGTTCATTTCTGGGTCTTCAATTCTATTCCATTGATCTACTTGCCTGTCTGTGTACCAGTATCATGCAGTTTTTTTTATCACTATTGTTCTGTATAGTGTGAGGTCAGGGATGGTGATTTCCCCAGAAGTTCTTTTATTGTTGAGAACAGTTTTTACTATCCTGGGTTTTTTGTTATTCCAAAGTAATTTGCAAATTGCTCTTTCTAACTCTATGAAGAATTGAGTTGGAATTTTGATGGTGATTGCAATGAATTTGTAGATTGCTTTCAGCATTTTTACTATTAATTATTATTTTTACTATTAATTAATTATTAATTTACTATTATTAATCTTGCCAAGCCAGGAGCATGGGAGATCTTTCCATCTTTTGAGATCTTCAATTTCTTTCTTCAGAGACCTGAAGTTCTTGTCATACAGATCTTTTACCTGCTTGGTTAGTCACTCCAAAGTATTTTATATTATTTGTGACTATTGTGAAGGGTGTCATTTCCCTAATTTCTTTCTCAGCCTGTTGAGTAGAGGAAGGCTACTGATTTGAGTTAATTTTATATCCAGCCACTTTGCTGAAGTTGTTTATCAGGTTTAGGAGTTCTCTGGTGGAAGTTTTGGGGTCACTTAAGAATACTATCATATCATCTGTAAATAGTGATATTTTGACTTCTTCCATTCCAATTTGTATCTCTTTGACCTCCTTTTGTTGTCTAATTGCTCTAGCTAGAACTTCAAGTACTATATTGAAAACATAGGGAGAGTGAGCAGCCCTGTCTAGTCCCTGATTTTAGTGGGATTGCTTCAAGTTTCTCTCCATTTAGTTTGATATTGGCTACTGGTTTGCTATATATTGCTTTGACTATGTTTAGGTATGGGCTTTGAATTCCTGATCTTTCCAAGACTTTTAACATGAAGGGGTGTTGAATTTTGTCAATTGCTTTTTCAGCATCTAATAAAATGATGTGGTTTTTTTTCTTTGAGTTTGTTTATGTAGTGGATTACGTTGATGGATTTCCCTATATTGAACCATCCCTGCATCCCTGGAATGAAGTCTACTTGATCGTGGTGAATGACAGTTTTGATGTGTTCTTGGATTCAGTTTGCAAGAACTTTACTGATTTTTTTGCATCGATATTCATAAGAGAAATTGGTCTGAAGTTCTCTTTCTTTGTAGGGTCTTATGTGGTTTTGGTATCAGCTTAACTATGGCTTCATAGAATGAACTGGGTAGTGTTTCTTCTGTTTCTATTTTGTGGAATAGTTTGAATAGTATTGGTATTGGGTCTTCCTTGAAGGTCTGATAGAATTCTGCCCTAAAACTATCTGGTCCTGGGCTTTTTTTTTTTTTTGGTTGGAAGATTTTTATTGACTGCTTATATTTCTTTAGAGGTTATGGGGCTGTTTAGTTAGTTTATCTGATCCTCAATTAACTTTGGTATCTGGTATCTGTCTAAACAATTGTCCATTTCATCCTGATTTTCCAGTTTTGTTGAGTACAGGCTTTTGTAGTAGGATCTGACGATTTTTTTTTTAATTTCCTCAGTTTCTGTCGTTATGTCTCCCTTTTCATTTCTGATTTTGTTAATTTGGATACTGTCTCTGTGTCCTCTGGTTAGCCTAGCTAAGGGTTTATCTATCTTGTTGATTTCTCAAAGAACCAGCTCCTGGTTCTGTTGGTTCTTTGTATAGTTCTTTTTGTTTCTATTTGGTTGATTTCAGCCCTGAGTTTGATTATTTCCTGCCATCTATTCCTCTTGGATGTTATTTGCTTCTTTTTGTTCTAGAGCTTCCAGGTGTGCTGTCAAGCTGCTAGTGTATGCCCTCTCCAGTTTCTTTTTGGAGGTACTCAGACCTATGAGTTTTCCTCTTAGCACTGCTTTCATTGTGTCCCATAAGTTTGGGCATGTTGTGCTTTCATTTTCATTAAATTCTAAAAAGTCTTTAATTTCTTTATCTCTTCCTTGACAAGTTATCATTGAGTAGAGCAATGTTCAGCTTCCACGTGTTATGTGGATTGCCACACATTTTCAATTACTAATATTCAATGCAATGTGTCACTGATTTGGTTGGAGATCTCTGGCTTCTGTCACCCCATCAATATTGGATCCTCACTTTGACTCCTCCCGGTCATCCTGTTGTTGCCCTGTGTCATGGAGATCCTGCAGCTTTGGATCAACAAGACAGGGCCCTTTCACTCCTCCCAACTGTTCACAGATGATGCAGATTTTGGGATCGGCCAACTCAGAGTCCTGGATCTGAGCCTGGGTGGTAGTCGAACTTGTCAGTATGCTGGTTCTCCCTTATCTGCACCACTAGGTTAAGCTCTCCAGCACTGCTCTGTCTAGGATATCCAATGCCACCAATGGTAGGAAGCAGGGTCAGCTTTCCTGCTCTCATGCCCTCAGGACTGGGCTGACTTAACTGCACTGATGCTTCCATAGCCAGCTCCATTGTGCTGCCCAGTCAAGGGGCCACTTCCAAGTTCTGCAACTTGTGAGGGGCTGGCTCACTAGTGCCTTTACCATCAAGGCCAGCTCCACTGTGTTGCCCAGGCGGGATACAGGGCACACTCTCCAGAGTGCTACAGCCAGGTGTAGGACAGGACCAGCTCTCCAGCTCTCATGCCTTCAGGATCAAGACAGCTTTCCCACCTGCCTCCAGTGGGGCCAAAGGCATAACTTTTTATTTTTAAACTATGTTACTTGCTGGAACACACTCACACTGTGGCCAAGCTCTCTCCTTGTAACATTTGTGCTCTAGCAACCAAGCTAAGGCTGTAAGCACCTTCAGTTGCTAAGCCATTTTGCCAGTCCTTACTTAACACTTACTCTACACAGTAAGATTTAGACTGTGGTGTGTGTGTGTGTGTGTGTGTGTGTGTGTGTGTGTGTATTCATATGTGTAAAGATGCCCAAGTAGGCCAAAAGATCCCCTAGAGTTGAAGCTGCAGGTAGTTGTGAGCTATCACATGTGGATGCAGGAAACCAAATTCTCTCTACTCCTGTGAAACAACAGCTGGTGCTCCTAACCTCTGAGCCATATCTTTAGCTCCTAAAACACTTTCTGAGTGTTTTCACATGTTCTGGTTTTGTTTTGTCTTGTTAATTTATTTATATGGGGCTGGAAAGATAGCTCAGCAGCTAATGACACTAAATGCTCTTGCCGAGGACCTAGGGTTCAGTTCCCAGTACAAACATCCCTAACTCTAGTTCATCTAATGCCTTCTAATCTCTGCAGGTCCTGGGCATATGCATGATACACAAACATCCATGCAGACAAAGCACCCACATACATAGAATAAAATAAGTAAATCTAAAATTTTTTTAAAATTGTATGTATGTATGCAAGCACAATGTGCTTGTCTATATAGCCTATGTAGAAGTCAGAAGACAACCTGTGGAAGAATCAGTTTTTTAATTTTAATTCTATGGCATGGGTTCCAGAGACTACACTCAGATCATCAGGTTTAGCAGCAAATGACAACATCTGCTGAGCCATCTCGCTGACTCCTTACTATGTTTTTGAGACAGGTTGGCTGGCCTCAAATCTTCTGATCCTTCTGACTTAGCTTCTAAGTGCTGGTATTGCATGTGTGCACACCACTGGGTTTACAATGTACCACAATGTCCAGCATTCTCATTCATATTTGAATAAATTATTCCATCATTCCAGTAATATTGTTATTCTCCAGTGTGTCAACTAAAATATTTCTAACTTTAATACAGTAACATTTCTTACTGATGTGGTTGCTATATAAAAATTTTAACATATATGTATATTAGCTTGGATTTTTTGTTATTTTCATTTTACGTATAAGGCTGTTTTGCCTGCATGTATGTATATCTGCACCCCAGGAGTGCTACAGACAGTTATGAACCACAATGTAGGTACTGGGACTTGAACCTGGGTGCTCTAGAAGAATAGCCAGTGCTCTTAACTGCTGAGCCATTTCTTCAGCCCTGTATGTTATATTGTTAGTGAAAATTTTATTGATTTTGAAATTTTATGTGTGGTATACGCATGTATGTCTGTGCATGTGTATGCAGCGTCTAGAGGATGACATCAAATATTTTCCACCACTTCCATTAACCCTGGAGAAACAATTCAGCAAACTGAGCTGACCAGCAAGCCCAAGAATCTTCCTGTACCCACCTCCCCTGTACTCAAATTTCAGATTTATACCACCACACGCAGCTTTTTCAGGTGCTTGCTGAGGATCCAAACTTCCAACCTCACAGCTTGCATGGCAAGCATGTTATACACTGAGCCATCCTCCCAGCCACTGTAAAATGTTTTCTGAAAATTATATATATTAATAAACTTAAACAACCCATGATCCTGAATTTTTAAAGCAAGAATTCTTTAAAATAATGTTGAGATGAACCGCCAACCAAATTTCTTTGATAATCTTCAATAGCTAATAAAAAGCATCCCATCAGATTTAAAAGGCTACGGCTAAATTTTAGTCTAAAACCAAATTTAATATATGTACTTTACTTAGTTTAATTTAATTTTTTATGTGTATGCACCTGAGTGTATGTCTGTGCTCCTCATGCAAGCAGGGGTCCTCAGAGGTCAGAAAGGCATTGGATCCCCCTGTAACTGGAGTTACAGGGTTGTGAGCTGCCATGTAGGCATTGGGAACTGAATTTGCAAGAGAACCCAATATTCTTAACCATTGAGCCACCTCTTCAGTCCCTACTTTTTTTTCTTAACTTTTAAATTACATTTGTTTGTATGTCTATGTACCTGTGTACCACAGTACATGCATGGAGGTCAGAGGACAACTTTCAGAGCAAATTCTCTCCTTCTACCATGTGAAGCCAAAAGATTCAACTCAGTTAGGTTTGACAGCTGGCTGGAGCCTTTACCCACTAAGCCATCTTACTGCCCTGGTATATACATTTTGAAACGGACAGGAGAATCCCAATAATAAAAATGCTGGGAGGAAAATATATAGTAACCTCTTAAAGTAGTAAAAAAGAATACAAACTTAAAATTTCTCCCACAAGATAGTGAAATTTTAAGTAAATTTATTAGAAAAATTGTTTTCTGAAAATACCAACACTGCCGGGCGGTGGTGGTGCACGACTTTAATCCCAGCACTTGGGAGGCAGAGGCAGGCGGATTTCTGAGTTTGAGAGTTCGAGGCTAGCCTGGTCTACAGAGTGAGTTCCAGGGCTACACAGAGAAACCCTGTCTCAAAAAAACAAACCAAACAAAAAAAAAAGGAAAAGAAAATACCAACACAATTGGCAAACCTGACAACTGGTCTCTGGAATAATGACATAAAGCTAGAGCATCTACAGAACCAATTATTAAGAATGAAACTGTTTTACTAAAAATATGCCAATATGTAAAAAAAACTTTTAGTTTCGAAAGTGTCAGAGTATTAAAAAGAAGAATTATAGCAAACTACATTCTCAGTAAAGCCAAACAATTTAATCCTTTATAATCTACCGTGTAAGGACTGTAATAATTTTGACTGCTTGAATATTTACAATTTGAGAGTGAATATACTTTATAATGGGAAAACTCCCTTACAAATAAGTTATAAAAAAATATGAAAGATATATTTATATAATAAATGTCCGCCGGGCGGTGGTGGCACACGCCTTTAATCCCAGCACTTGGGAGGCAGAGGCAGGCGGATTTCTGAGTTCGAGGCCAGCCTGGTCTACAGAGTGAGCTCCAGGACAGCCAGGACTACACAGAGAAACCCTGTCTCAAAAAAACCAAAAATAAATAAATAAATAAATAAATAAATAAATAAATAAATGTCCAAAGTATAAAAATGTCTTTAAACTACTAAGAATGATCTAAAAACAAGTTCACACATTTTTAAAAACCAAAATAACATGAAAATAATGAATGGATATTTACTTTAGGGTTTTTGAATTATAAGAATTTGTTTCCCACTTCTTTTTTGAAATTTTCTCCAGTTATTATTATGTTAATATTTTCTGTGACCAAAGGTTCTAGTAACCTAAGAATAAAGAGTCACAGTTCTTTACAACAACCAGGCTTTTGATTTCCTGTCAATGGCCCACCCAGTTTTCTGTTGCCCAGTGCCAAAATTTGATCATAATCTTTGCTTCAGCATTTTCCATCATCCTCTCTATCCGGTCATTACATCCGCTGACTTTATTTCTTATTTCTTCAAGAAATCTCTTGTGGTCTCCATCTCAACCATATTACTAACATACAAACAAATGGAATTTGCATTGACTCTGATGATCTCTCTGTTCTAGATTCCATGTATTGAACAGTTGTCAAATTCTCTTCAAATAAAAGCTTGTCAAAAGATCATACATATTAATTGCTTAACTATGCTGTCAAAAAAATCCTTCTGATTCTGACTTACTATGACTATGAAATTTTATATTTCTAATGAACGGTGATATATTTCTAATGAAAGGTGATGCCCCTGCCTTAAAATACATTCACGTCATTCTTCAGATTAAGAACATTTAAACTGGAGCTGGAGAGATGGTTCCACAGTTAAGAGCACTTGCTGCTCTTCTAGTGGCCAGGGTTTAATTCTAAGCACCCACATAGAGCCTTACAGCTGCTGTAATTCTAGTCCCACCAGATCCAATGCTCTCTGTCCTCTGTTGGCACCAGGTACACAGACAATGCATAGACATACATGCAGGAAAACACCCCCACAAGTAAAATCAATAAATGAGAAAAAAAATTATTTGCTCAAGCTTAAATTCTTTCTTGGGGTTTTAGGAAAGTATCTTTTTTTTTTTTTTTTTTTGGGTTTGGTTTTTCGAGACAGGGTTTCTCTGTGTAGCCCTGGCTGTCCTGGAACTCACTCTGTAGACCAGGCTAGCCTTGAACTCTCGAACTCAGATATCCGCCTGCCTCTGCCTCCCAAGTGCTGGGATTACAGGCATGCGCCACCACCGCCCGGCGGAAAGTATCTTTCTTATACTGCCTAATCCCACTGCCTCAAAGACTGTCTTCTCACTGCTGGCTGTTCGTGTTCATTTTGGCTCTTCTTGTACAGATGTGTTCCTCAGGTTTGCTTAACCTTCCTTTACCACTCATTCAAGTATTACCTTTCACAACTCTAAACAAATGAGTCCCATTGTCTGACTACTGTTTTTCTGAATTTCCACAGTATTCTCCATTGTGGCTCTGGTGCTGCTGCTTTACACTATTAAACTACTCCACAAAGCATTCCTCTTGTAACCCATGAAATGCCTTAGGGATACAGATATCTCTCTAACTCTCTCTAACTCATTCCCAACAATATGCTTAATATATAGTTCATGGAAGTGCAGTTCTTTAAGCCCAGCACTCTAGAGGCAGTGGCAGGTGGATCTCTGAGTTTGAGGCCAACCTGATTTATACAGCAAGTTCCAGGCTGGTCAAGGCCATATAATGATACCCTGTCTCAAAAACAGACAAACAAGCTGCCAAGAAGACTCAGAAAAGAAAGGCTGCAAAGACTCAGACAAAACGAGCTGCTTGGACGAGACTTGGACCAGCTGTGGCCTGGAAAGAACATTCTCCCAAATGTTGAGCTGCTGTAGGCTGTGCAGTGTGCTCCAGGTTACCAGCTCTATGAGCTGTCCCCACACTGGGGTGGGCAGCTGTCTTTGAGTTATTTCTGCTCTGTGAGTAACCCCTTATCCATATATTTCCATGAGAAACACCAATAAAATTTATTGGATCATAAAAAAAAAACCAACAACAACAGACAAACAAACAAAAAATGCAATTATTCAGGACTGGGCATCTAAGTTAGTGATGCAGCATTTGCCTGGCATGGGCTCAATCCCAGGGACTACCCAAACCAGAGATCAAACCTAATCAACCACCCTATCCCTCATGAATTATATATAGAAATCTTAGCCGGGTGGTGGTGGTGCACGCCTTTAATCCCAGCACTTGGGAGGCAGAGGCAGGTGGATTTCTGAGTTCAAGAGTTGGAGGCTAGCCTGGTCTACAGAGTGAGTTCCAGGACAGCCAGGGCTACACAGAGAAACCTGTCTCGAAAAACCAAAACCAAAAAAAAAAAAAAGAAAAGAAATCTTGAATAAAATAGTATTAGATTAAAACCCGGGAATGTAAAACAAAGTCTGTAAACCAAACAAAATGGGATTTGTTCTAGTTATGCAAAGGTGACTCAACTTTTATTTTATTTTATTTTATTTTTTAAACTGTATGTAATGAGTGTTTTGGCTACATGTGTGTCTGTGTACCAAATGCATGCCTGGTGCCTGCAAAGCCAGAAGACGATGTTAGATTCCCTAATCTGGAGTTATGAACGGTTGTAAAGTCCCACGAGTGTCCTGAGCATCAAGCCCAAGTCCTCTGGAAAGAGCAGCAAGTACCCTTAATCACTGTCTCAACTCTTGAAAACAAACAAACAAAAAACCAAAACCAAAAACATAAAAAACAAAAAACTCCACAATGGATCTAGAGAAAGGTGTTGATGGTAAAAAGTACTTGCTGCTCTTCAGAGACCTGAATCTCTTTCTCAGAACTCACGCAGAACAAGCAGCTCACTCACAGCCACCTTCAAACGCAGCTCCAGGAGCCCAGAAGCACTGCACACATGCAACACACAGACACACAATATAAAGCAAAAATAATATTTAAAAAATTGTTTTAACAAATCTCACCTTGGCCTGGGGCACAGGCCTACCCTAGTAAAGAACCCTTGCCTAGCATACATGATGCCCTGGTTTGGGGAAGGAGGACACACTTCTGAGCAAACTAGGAAAAGAATGGTAACTTTCTCTCAGCCTGACAAAGAATGGAAAAAACAAAACAAAAAAAACACACCCCACCAGCCACAGCTAACAAGCTAACATAACACTTAATGATAAAAACAGTATCTTTCCTACTAAACTCAGGTCCAAAGCAAAGACAGCTGTTCTCACCAATCTTACTCAACAGTTATGGAATGCTACACAATAAAGAACAGAAAAATAAAAAAACACACCAAACTGGTGAAAATTTTTTGCAAAGTCTTTATTTGCAGATACTGTAATTATTTAGTTAAAAAAAATGCACTGTATTAAGTAAGTTCAGGGAGGTCATGAGACGCAAGATCAATATACGAAAGTGAGACGCGTTTCTATGCTCTAGTAACAAACACACAAAACCACAGGTTTTACATTGCTCAAAGACACTGAACTCTTGCTGTGCTTATTCTTGTCAGCTTGACTGATTTGGTAATCACTTATGAGACACACCCCTGGTTATATTTATGACAGTGTTCCCACAGAAGAAACAGCTACTCTGTGTATGAACAGTAGCATCGCATGAATTAGAGTCTCCAACTTAATAAAAAGAGGGAAAGGAAAGCAAATTGAGTATCAGCATTTATCACTCTGCTTCCTAATTGCCACAATATGACCAGCCACACCATGCTACTGTGCCCTACCTGGATCAGTAACAATATACCCTCCAACTGTGAGCGGAAATAAAGCCTTCCTTCCTGAAGTTGCTCTTGTCAGGAATTCTGTCACAACAAGGCAACCAATACACATAGTGTGGTACACGCCTACAGTCCAGATACTTGGGGAAGCAGAGAAAGGAGGATCACAAGGAGGAGTAAGGGAGTCCAAACATCTTACCAAGAGCCCATCTGGAAAATTAAGTAAGAAAGAAAGTAAAAGAGAAGCTAAATTAAGTAAGAAAGAAAGTAAAAGAAAAGCTTTGGATATTGGCTCAATAGCAGAGTACATTCCCACTACCTATGAGGTCCTTAGCTATAAACTAATAAAAGAAATAAGAGATTTAAATAACTCAAGAGCCTTAGCATGCTTACTGACTAGAAGGCCTAATACAGTAAAGATACCAGTCATCGCCAAACTCTGCGACAGGAATAACGCAATTCCCAAAAAACAAATAAAACAAAAACAGAAAAGCTTCTGCAGATACAGATGGAGCTTATCATAAACATTATATGGGAAAGGGAAAATCCTAGGAGACCTAAAGTAGTTTTGTAAAGTCAGCCCAGTGGGAAGAATTACTCAACACAATGTGGTACCAATGGAGAGAGAGACAGACTGATGGGAACAGAGTAGAAACCCCAGGAAAAAAAAAAAAAAAGGCTGCTCAAATATGCTCAACTGACGGTTCCCAACTTGACACAAGAAAGTCGATGGAGGAAAGAAAGCCTTTATAGCAAACGATGCTGGAGCACTGATGTGAGGGTATACAATCTTACTACGCAGGAAGTAGTCAATTCAATCAACTTGAAATGGACCACACATTTAAACATAAAGCATGCTGGAGGCACTCCTATAATCTTAACACTTAGGAAGCTGAAGCAGGGAGACTAGAAGTTCAAGGCCAGAAAGTGTAACATAAGAAAATTCTGTCTCAAAATACCATCACCCTTCTCACCACCACACACAAGATAAGGAAATCGTCACCTCGGTCCTTCTAACCCAGCTTTAACTTAGAAAAACTTCAGGAACTCAGCTCTAGCGAAGGGTGCTTGAAGGACACAAAAGTCTTATCTACAAAAAGAAGACTTCGACCTCATCAAAACTTAAAATGTTCATGAAAAAAATTCATCAGTCAGTGTACTACAAGGGATAGAAGCCAAAGTCTTGTGCATGCTAGACAAGCATTTCACCACTGAGCAGAGCTAAACCTCACAGTTCCCAGATTAAAGTGTAGACTAGGGCTGGAGATAAACTGACTGTCTAGATGTTCTAGACCCTGGGTTTAATCAACCACTATACCACATTAAAAAGAAACAAAAATGGGGTGTTAGAGAGATGGCTCAGCGGCTAAGAGCACTGACTGCTCTTCCAGAGGTCCTGAGTTCAATTTCCAGCACACACATGGTGGCTCACGACCATCTGTAATATGGGATTTGATACTGTCTTCTGGTATGTCTGAAGATAGCAACAGTGTACTCACATACATAAAATTTATAACAACAACAACAAGAAACAAAGACAAGAAATAAAAAACTTTTGCTGGATATGGTAGCTCATATCTTTAATCCCAGCACTCAGGAGGCACTCAATGAGTTTGAGGCCAGCCTGATCTACAGAGCGAGTTCCAGTACAGCCAGGGTTACTAGAGGGGGGTTTTGGGGAAGAAGGCTGTCTCAAAAATAAAATAAAATAAAATAAAATAAAATAAAATAAAATAAAATAAA
>NW_021604631.1:2485626-2503126 GCF_004785775.1 Grammomys surdaster
AAATAAAATAAAATAAAATAAAATAAAATAAAATAAAATAAAATAAAGTAAAGTAAAGTAAAATCAAATAAAAACAAGAAAGGAAGCTCTGCTCTGTGAATAACACTAAAGATGATACAGATATATTAAAAACTGAGATAAAACACTTGCAAACTACTTTTTTGTGTGTGATACAGGGTCTCACTTTGTAGCCTAGGCTGATCTGGAACTAACTATACAGCCCAGGCTGATCTCAAATTTTGAAGGTTTTTTTTTCCCCACAGTCAACTGTATACTAGCATTACAGATGTGAGTACCACAGACAGCTTGCAAACTAAATTTCTGAGAAAGATTTTGTATCTACAATATACAAAGAATGTTCAAAACTTAAGAGGACAAAGTCAATCCAATTGAAAAACAGGCAAAAAAAAAAAAAAATCACAGAAGGTCAACGTCTCCTGGGCTTGTGGGACACGTCTATAATCCTAGCAGTCCAGAGGTGAAAGGATTGTGACTTCAAGGCTAGCCTGATTGAGAACCCAGACTTCCAAACAAAACAAACAAAATATTTCAGTATCTTTAGCTATGAGGAATCTCAAACCACAGTAAAACATACCTATCAACATGACTACAGTAAGAATGCTGATGAAATGTCTTAGTGTCTTGTCCTATTACTGTGATTAAAATACCCTGACAAAATAATTTAAGGGAGACAGGGTTTGTCTAATCTCAGTTTAATATACAGCCCCTTATGGTGGAGTAGGCAAGACAGCAGGAGCTTGACCAGGAGGTCACACGTTGTCTGTTCCTAGCTAGAGGAGGAATGCAGGCATACTGCTCAGAGCTCTCTCTCTCCTTACAGTTCAGGATCCTAGCCAGGGTGGCACATCACCCAAACCAAGTATGTGGGTCTATCCACCTCAATTAAATCACTCCAGAGGCCCTTCTCCAAGATGATTCTAGATTCTGTCAAACTGACAATTAAGACTAACCATCAAACACAACAGGTGAAGAGATAATCTACAAAATCAAATTAAATACCTGTGAACTATAAAGCTGTCAAAGACTTAGTGTGTAGAATATATAAGGAACTAAAGATTTTAAAAATGAGTTAAAACCATCAAGAGACAAGGAAAAATAGTATCACTAATCACAGAGCTGGGTGGATAGCTTAGCTGGTGGTGTTTACCCAGAATGCACAAATCCCAGGGTTCAATCCTTAACATCACCATATGAAACTAGGTCTATTGGTGTGTGAATGTAATCCCAGCACTCAAGAGTTGGAAGCAGAATGAATCACAATTTCAAGGTCAACTTCAACTACATATCAAGTCCCAGGCAAGCTTGGGATATAGGTGACCATGTCACCAACAATATCATCATCATCAAACTAGACATGTAATTAACAGATGCCCCAGCAATTTTATTTTTGGACATACATCCTAAAATGAAAACTTAAGTTTGTATAAAAACTTGAACATGAAGGTTCATAACAACCTTTTTAGTAAGAGCTAAACACTGAAAAGAATTCAACTGTCCCTTATCAGATACACTGTTGCATGGTCACACAGTGCTTCATCTTTACCGTAAAATACTAATTAGTAATTAAAAGAGACAAAGACTCTTTAATAAAAAGACTGATTGATATATGTAAGCTGAAAAATTATTCCTATGGATTAATTAAATTCTAGGTAAGCAGAGTCAGAAGAAATTAGATCTAGCTTCAAATTTTAAGAATTCCCAACACACACACACACACACAACACACACACACACACACACACACACACACACACACGAATACTGAAGTCCAGAAAACAAAATCTTTGTTTCCACCTATCAAAGTTATACTCCCACTGAGCATCTAAGAATATGAAATTATATGATCTTCCCATCTTTGTCCTTCCTCAAATCTATATTAGCTATAGCTATAAGGTTTGGAAGTTTTTTGGTTTGGGCCTAGGTATCTTCTTTGCCCTAATAGCCTCTATAAAACCACTTCTTTTCAACGCTAATCATTAAAGAACATTCATATGAATGTAGTTTCCTATTACCCATTGTGTACTGTTGTCCTTTTAAGTGGTTAAGAACAAATATTTTTCTAAAATATATTTGAGCTCAGAAGTCAGCATCCATGGTTCTAGTATTAAGGCAAGAAGAGTTAAACTCTGAAATTTTTAATCTTAAATTTCTTTATCAAAATTCTTCCAGGTATGGCTGGAGAGACGGCTCAGCTCAGCTCTTAAAGAGTACATGCCGCTTTGCAGAGGGCCCGAATTCAGTTCTCAATACCCACTGAGACCCACACTGGTCAGCCCTTGACCACCTGAATCTAACGCCAGCTCTAAAACTTCTCACTAAATATTTTATACACTCCTAACGTTAAAACTTCTATCAACAAAAAGAATAATGATTCCTTCTATCAACCACAAGTACACACTGCTACCTTAGTTCAAAACTTGATAATCATCTTTTATCTTATCTATTTGATTTTGTTTTCTATTACTCGCTGATTCAAAAGAATCTCAGCAAGCCAGTCCTATGATCATTCCTCAAACACATTGCCTGTATTTCCATCTGCCCAAATAACTACTGGAAACATACACCCATTTCCTAAGAAAACAAAACAAACAAACAAAACACACAAGAAAAGTGTATTGAATATAAAGACTTAACTTCAAAGTTGAAAGTTTCTTGTTTTTTTCAAATGTATTCTAACAGCAAACCTTTATCCAGGGCTTACTATATACCAAACACCATTCTCATAAATTAGCTCATTTATTTATTGTACAAAACCCCCCTAGATCTTTTTTATAAATGGTAAAACTGAGACTCAGTTAAGTAACTGTCCTAGGTTAGGAAGTGATTGTAAGTGGCAGAGCCAACTCACACTGTCTGATTCTATCCAATACTGCACCTGCCTGCAGAAATAGTGAATAAGACCAAAAAGAGTTCAAAGGACTCATACTGAAAACTGCAGGCTAACTGAATACAATATTTAACTATTAAAAAATTATCTCAGGGTTGGAAAGATGGCTCAGCAGTTAAGAATACTATGTGTTCTTGTAGAGGACACAAGTTCAATACACAACACCTACATGGCAGCTCACAAGGGTATGTAACTCCAGTCTCAGAAAACATGATATCTCTTCTGGCAGCAGTATCCACACAATCCTCAAATATACATATAGGTAAACACCCATATATCATCTAAAACTGGCCATGGTGGTACACACTTTTATTTCCAGCACTGGGGAGGCAGAGGCAGATGGATTTCTGTGAGTTCAAGACTACCCTCGTCTACACAGTGAGTTCTAAGCTAGATAATGTTCTAGTTCTAGGCTAGATAATGAAAACCTTGCTTCAAGACAAAAACATAATAAAAATCATCTAAGTTAGTCCTTTATCCCAAATACTTAAGAGCCATATTTATTTTAGTATCATAACAAGATTTTTTATTTTTTTAGATATTTTCTTTGTGTGTGTGTTTGTGTGTGTATGAGAGAGAGAGAACAGAAGTTCAGAGACAGACAGACAGACAGACACCAGAAGTTCCAGGCAGTTATAAGCCATCTGATACAGGTACTGGGAACCTAACAGCTCCTCTGGAAGAACAGGAAATGCTTTATTTGCTGAGCCATCTCTCTCAAGCTCCACATTCCAAGTTTTTAAAATCACGTTTTTCTTTCTTTTTTTTTCTTTCTTTTTTTGATACAGGGTCTCACTCTAGAGATTTGGAACTCAGTATGTAAATCAGCCTGGTCTCAAACTTCTGACAATCCTCCTGCCTCTGCCTCTTGATGGCTGGATTACAATAAGCATGACCTATCACTCATGGTTCTAGAATTCTGTAATATATAATGAAAAGCAGAATCTAGGGCTGGGGATGTAGTTCACTGGCAGAACACATGATTAGTGCATATGAGGAATCCCCAATATCAAAATGAAAAAAAGAAACGGTAATGATCCTTAAGAGTCTCTTGTTGCCAGGCAGTGGTGGCGCACACCTTTAATCCCAGCACTTGGGAGGCAGAGGCAGGCAGATTTCTGAGTTCGAGGCCAGCCTGGTCTACGGAGCAAGCTCCAGGACAGCCAGGACTATACAGAGAAACCCTGTCTTGAAAAACCAAAAAAAAAAAAAGAGTCTCTTGTTGCCTTAAAGTTATTAGTAAGAACAACAATGCCTGGGTTCTCGCTGCTAATATGAACAGACAAATGTTTCCCCTAAATCAACCTACCTATCTTGCAAAACACCTGTGTGTGTGTGTGTGTGTGTGTGTGTGTGTGTGTGTGTGTGTGTAACAATCTGCCCAACACCTATATACTTGAAAGTAAGAGAAAAGTCAAGGGGCTGCAAAGATGGTTAAGTGGCTAAAGAGTACTTCCTGTTATTTCAGGGGACCCAAGTTTGACTTTCACCTTGCGCATGTCAGGTGTCTCACAACCATCTGTAACTCCAGCTCCATCCCATGCTCCCCTAGCCTGTGCAGACACCCACTTACATGGCATACATTCAGAAAAGCACACACAAATAAATATACACAAAGAAAAAGACTTTCCTTCACAAATTCAATCTTAGAATCCAAAATTAACACATTAAAATCCCTGCTAAAAAAAATTTCCCAAAGGCAAATGGTGTTTATATTTAACAACCATAACCAAATAGATAAAAGTTGTTTTTTTTTTAAAGGCCAGAATAGTTCAGCTAGACATGGAAGCACATACCCATAATCCCAGCACAATGGAAACTAAGATAGCATGTTTGAAGCCAGCCTGGGCTATACAGCAAGACCTTGTCACAAAAAGCAAAACTGAAACAATGACAAGGTAATTAGCTCTACACACTACAAAACTGAAGGAACTCTAAGGATAGGGGACATGTCAAACAGATCATAGGCTGCATGTCCCAAGATGCCTAGAGAAGATGTGTTTCAGAGTTCAGATTTTGGGGAGAATCTAGAGACTCTACGTACATATAATGAGACAGGTCAAAACTTGAAACTAGTATACAACTATGAACATAAAATGCATGTCTAATTCATATAGACCTTAAACGTACAGACTTGATGATATCCTAAGAAAAGCTTTTGGTTTCAGTGTATCTACCCGCCTCTGAATGTGCTCTCTAATGTGAGGGCAGTCTGGAACTTTCCACTATGACTATCATATTAGTGCTCCAGCTTCAGATTTGGGGGAATTTTGTAAATTTAAGTTAGTGATGATCAATTTGTATTTCTCAATAATGTACTACATTACGGCTTGGTTTCTATTATTATTAATATTATACAAATGCTACAACAGTCACGGCATTAAGATAGATCCAACATTTATAACACAAGAAAGAAAATGACTGGTGAAAGTAAGTGTAAATTTAAAATTCTAAGCACCTTGAGCTTCAGAGAGTTTCAGCCTTGACTGTGAGAATCTTTGAGATCTACAAGTTAAATTCAGCATAAGAATAATATCTTAGATATTAAAGGAAGCAAGAAATAAAAGTCAATATATTTAATATTCGTCTACCATTTACAAAGCTAAAAGAACATGCATCCACACTTTAAAACACAGAATGAGAGAGCTGGAGAGATGGCTCAGCTATTAAGAATATTGGCAGGTCTTGCAGAGGTCTCGGGTTTGATTCTCAGCACCCACACAACAGATCACAGGCACCTGGAACTCCTGTGTCCAGGGGATATATCCTATTCTGACCTCCACAGGAACCAGGCACAATATGGCAAACAGACATACATGCAAAGCAAAACATTCACACAACAAAATAAAGATATAAAATATATAAATAAACACAAAATGAGCTGGGCATGGTGGCACAAGCCTTAATCTCGATACTGGAGGGTGGCGGTGGAGGCAGGAGGATCAGGGGTTCAAGGGTTATCCTCCGCTACAAAATAACTTTTCTAGGGCTGGTAAGATGGCTCAGCAGATAAAGATATTTGTTATCAAATCTGATGACTTGAGTTTGACCCCTGGAATCCAGATGGTAGAAGTAAAGAACTGACTCCCAAAAGCTGTTCTCTGAAATCCACATGTACCCCATAGAATCCATATGCTCACACAAGTACACAATAAATAAAGTGTTTTTTTTAAAAGATCAAAGTGATTTTTAGACTAGCCTGAGTTACATAAGATACTACCTCCAGAGAGAAAGAAAATGCAAAGGCTGAGGGATGTAGTTCAATAGTACAGCACTTGCTAGCAAGGGAGAAAGAGGAGAGAGGAGGGGAGGGGAGAAAACTCTAAACTGTGAAAAGTTCCTTCACAAAATGAAGCATGCTGTCTAGAAAGACACAGTATTTGAAGTTGGCTTAATGAAGGTCAACAAATTGAATAAAAGGTACAAGGGTCTCAGAAGAGCAACCACACACCACCACCACCACCCCAAAAAAATGGTTGATGTTCAACCAGATTTTTAAAAGTCTGTGTGTACTGGTCTGTGTTCATGAATATGTGTATGTGTGTGTGTACATACAGAAGCCATAGACGGACAGCAGGCATCTTCTTCAGTCAATCCCTAACTTACCCACTGAGACACGGTTTCTCACTGAACTTGGTGCTTAAGGATTCAGCAAACTCCAGGGATGATCCTTTCTCAGCCACTCAGAGCTGGGTCAAGGTGCCCGACATCCTCAGCTCTTTTGTTTGGTTGGTTTTGTTTCATGTAGGTGCTGAAGATCCAAACTCAAGTCCTAATGATCACACAGCAAGCACCTTACCAACTGAGCCATCTTTCCAGCCTCCAATATTACATTTGTAAAATGAAGCATATCAAAGTAAATCAAAGAATAAATTTTCACTTCACATGTCTTTATCTAATACGTTATCCTGCTGACCTTAAAATCCTATTCATCCTTGAGAGAAGTTGGAGCCTTCAATATTTAATGCCCTTAATTCATCAGAATTCTCTGCCATTCTTTCTGCCTCATCAAGCCATCATTGGACCTTAAAGATACCCAATAATATTTCTTGAGTGTAATCATCCATATATAAGCATGTTATCTTATCCATACTAACAAACACATGGAAGCAGATAAAGTCTCTCATTGTAGTGAGCAAGCCTTGTGCCACACACTTGTAACCTCAACACCGCAGAAGTATAGGGAGACCGGCCCTCGGGAGCTCAGCACACTCTGTAGCTCCTAGGGACGGGTAAATAGTGTTTACTTTTTACTCTCTTAATGTTTCTTTGTTTTCCTCACTATTCTCCAGTGAATGAATAACTAAAATCATTTTTAAAAACTGAATTTCTTTTTTAGACTATTTGAGTAATCATGTATCACTTCCTTTCTGAAAACCAGCTTCTGTATTAGCACAGTTACCCTGCCCTATATAGTGGCAGCTAGCGCACACCAGCCTAGGGAACATGAAACTCTAGCTATGAGCAGACACGCGAGTGGCCCTGTACATACTATATAAGACAAGCATAACACAATTCCTTAGTCTTATGCTCTAAGTACGGTGTCCCTTTGAGACCCAGGACTCAGCTGTTTACTGCCCTTGCAGAGGACCTAAACTCAGTTCCTAATACTGATATCAGTAGGCCATGACCACCTGTAACTCCAACTGTAAGAATTCCAACTCCCTCCTCTGGCCTCCACTTAGCACATATTCATACACACATATATACATAAAAATAATCTTTAAAAAAAAAAAGAATTAATTTACCACCAAATCCTGCAGAATTTCCACCTCAATGCTTTAATATTCCTCAGAATAGTTTTTCAACTGGTCTTTAATATTTCAAATAAAACTCGGCTGTTAACCCCAAATTATTCAGCACAGTACTGAAGGAATTAATCTTTAAAAAAAAAAAAAAATACCATCATGTAACTCCTGACCCTTGGCAACTTTTTTTTGGGGGGAGGAGTTTCTGAGCTGCTTCACACATTGAAGTCAACCTTATTCTAAACATATACTTCATAAGCCAACTTTACTTACATAAAATAATCTGCTACAATTCTCTCAGATTAACACTTTCTTCCAGAAAACCCAGACTTCTTACATCCCCTCACAACATGCTGATCCCCACACCAAGTGTCTGCTTCTGCTTCTATCCCCCATATGAAGTGTGTGAAATGCTCCTCTGGAGATGCTCTGGAAGACACACAGAGTTCATATTCTTTATCTATACCCTACTTTCTTCAGGAAGCCTCACCCCTCCTGCAACTCTGATGTGAAGTACAATGGACTGGAGTTTATATATACATTATTATAAATTATATACATTATTTGAACACTGCTCTGGACAGTGCTGGTTCTACTATTATAAAGTATTCTTGTCAGGATAAATGCAAACTGTCACTTTCCAGCATGTGGGTCTATAATATGCACTCAGCTATTTGAAAAGCCAACTGCATGATCCTGTTTAAAATTCAAAATATTTTATTATGTCAAAAGAGTTTTAGTACAAAAGAAAATAATGTGATGGCCAGGATTGATTCAAAGTGGTACAGGGCAGAGAGTAGCAGGAAGAAAGGTAAAGTGAGAAGGACAGAGATGAAACCAAACTGCTATATGCTGATAATCTTTGAGGCTCAGTGACAGCTACATCATAATCCATAGTTACTTTGTATTTGCAGAAAATGTCCACTAAGTTTCAATTTTTAAAAAGGACTTGGGCTTAGACTATAGGTGACTTGTAGAATGCTTTCCTAGTATATAACCTCTAAATTCAAATCCCAGCTCCCTGCCCCCATTTTTAAAAAAAGCTTAATATTGTCTTAACATCATTTTCAATATCCATAAAACACATTGTAATACCTTTTTTCAGGGAGTTACTGCTGTTGTGCATCCTAGTGTACTGAAATGGGTCCGGGGCAAACAAAAGGTTTGGTTTGGTTTGGTTTTTTGAAATGGGGTCTCACTATTGAGGCTTAAGTCAGCCTCCAAATACTGACATTACAGGTCTACAGTACCATGCCTAGCTACAATTCAAAGAGCAAGAGAGTGAGAGCGAAAGCAAGACAGACAGACAGATGTGTGCACGAGCGCACACGTGCACACACATACGCACACACATATGCACACACACACACACACACACACACACACACACACACGCATGCACGCACACACACACACACACACGCATGCACGCACACACACACACACAGAGTGATTCTTGAATTCATGATCATGCTGCCTCACTCCAAAGTAGCCAGGATTACAGACCTGTACCACCAGGCCTAGATTATAATTAACTTCTTTACCCAACAAATATCTAGATTTCCAGTAAAAGAAAGGTTTCTAGAAAAATCCAGTCTGACAGGGAACTTGCAGCACTTTTATTCTTTTTTACAAGTTAATGAAAAGTTGGAGGGATATATGTCATCAGAACGTTAAAAATCTCCATAAGAAGCAAAATTAATCTTACCAGCAAAGCAATACTGTCTATATTACACATTTTTATTCAATTTTGGCATCCACAAAATGGTCCAAACAATTGCTGAAAGTTAAAAAAAAATAAAATAAAATAAACAGGCTCGGTGATTAAGAGCACTGACTATTCTTCCAGAGGTCCTGAGTTCAATTCCCAGCAACCACATGGTGGCTCACAACTATCTGTAATGAGATCTGATGACCTCTTCTGAGGTGTCTGAAGACAACTACAGTGTACTCATATACATAAAATAAATAAATCTTTTTAAAAATCAGGAAAAAAAGTCATACATAAAATACAGAAAGCAGAAAATTATTTTAAGTTGGTTTTTTCTTAAGTGGAGAAAAAATTGCTACAACCAAGGCTCACTAAATAAGCTAATTTAAATAGCCTAAGTCAGCCAATGTCAGCTCAGAAAATTCATAATCTACAGACGCCTGATGCCCTACAGGGAATGAATGAAACAGGTTCCTAAATTATAAAAAAAGAAAAAAAAAAGCATCTTCTGGAGAGAAGAAAAAGCATACTCACAAATTTCTAGCTATTTGGCTCAGACAAGGTATCTGTTACTATGAGGGACTATTATGTCCCTTCAATCACACTGCTTTGTCTACATTATCATTTGCTAATTCCTTCTACAAACAGTAATACAAACCTATTATTTTTAAGTAATGGGCTTTTTCTTCAATTTCACTGGGCTTTTGAAGTTTGGTTTTGAGCTTTTCCCCCTCCACCTTTGTTTTTTTGTTTGCTTTGGTTTGTCTGAGACAGAGTCTCACTATGTAGTCCTAGTTGTCCTGGAACTCACTACATAGACCAGGCTGACCTTAAACTCAGAGACCTATCCTGCCTCTGCCTCCCAAATGCTGGGACTAAAGGTATATGCCACTATGCCTGGTATTTAACCATTGTTTTTACACATGTTTTACACAGTGTTGCACACAAGCCAATTTGGTCATTTTGATTTCTAATTCTATTCCGTAACTGCTTAACTTCTTAAGAGATGAGATTTTTTTTTAGTGACTGTAACAAACAAAAAGTTTTGAACAGATATATTACACACATGCTATGCAAATATTAAGTCTTACCCAAGTAAAGCAAGTAAAGCTTGAAACAGGAGAACCTTCCTACTAAATAGCTTAATACTGAAGAAGCCATCCCCACAAACATACTGAGACGTAAAGGAAAAACATCTCAGTCTGACTTAGACTTGTACATCTTTACTTTAGGTTTTCCTCTTCCAATAAAAGAAAATCATGCTAGTAAATTACAATGATGCAGCTAAGTGGTAATATACTTGCTTCACATGCATAGACCTGAAATATGTTCCTTAGCATGGAAATACTTAACTAAACTGTAAGGAATCAAACAACAGTGCTAAAATTATCCATAAACAACTTTGGGGGGAACAAAGACAAAACAAATAAACAAACAAACAAACCCACCAAGCTTAAAGAACCAGGATGGGAGAGGATGGCTCATATAGCATTTATTTTACAAGTATGAGGACCTCGGCTCTGTCCTCAAAACTCACTGGGCATTGTGTGTACTTGCAATCCAAGCCCTGGCTATCCAAAGACAGGAGGAACCCTGGTGTTTAATGGAGAGCCAGGCTAGCCTAATTGGTGAGTCTAGAAGCAATGGGAGACTCTGTCCACCTTCCTAAAGTTGAGCCCTGAAGTTCTACCTACATATGAATCTGTATGAACAAACAAATGCACACATGCAGACACACACATTTTTTTTTTAATTGTGAAAGAATAATGTAGTAGAACCTACTAGATAACTACACTTGGAAACACTGGCATTTATTTCACAATGTTTCAGTCTACAGAATGAGATTAAAAATTATTTTCAAATAAACTGTGTAATATCCACAACCTGGTCAAAGTAGTAGATTATGCTACCATAACTAGTGAATTCTCAACCTGAGAAACAAAAATACATTAAATCTTTAAGTTACCAGGTTTCATGCAACTTTTTTTCAAGAATGAGTATTTGTAGACTTTTCCTAATAACTCTGAGGGAACATAAAGTTTATAAAATGTTAGAATATGTTACCAAGCTTATCGGATACATGCTATTCCAGTGGGATGAAAACCATTTACAAGTTCCATTTAGATTAAAAAATCCTTTGGGGAATGTATGTAGTACATTCTAGTTATACTGTTTCTAGAACAGCAAAAACCTCTATAACCTATTTCCTTACTGTTTTTGTTTCAAAACCAACTTAGCTCACTATACTTCCTTCACAAAAAGTCAAGGAGATATAATAGGTAATGACAAAACTATTTGAATTTTCAGCAGAAACTAACACTTTCACAAATTTACCCTATCCCCTATCTCATACAGTCCACAAAAACAGTAACATAGTTGAATCAAGAATTACTTGCAGCCACATTAAAAAAATAAACATTAAAGTGAAAAGTGCTGCCTC
Source organism: Grammomys surdaster (assembly GCF_004785775.1). Taxonomy (NCBI): domain Eukaryota; kingdom Metazoa; phylum Chordata; class Mammalia; order Rodentia; family Muridae; genus Grammomys; species Grammomys surdaster. Next base: position 2,497,434 of record NW_021604631.1, read on the forward strand.
ATTTTAAAACAGGGAGTAGGAAGGAAGACAAAGAAAAGCTTCTAAAACCAAACTGCTTAAATGAATTGTTTTTTATTCTCTTAAGACACAAAATCCCTTCTTTCAGAAACACTCTCCTGAAAGCCAGTGTCTAATGTGTAGGAGGCCACTTAACATACATGGTCTAGCCTAGTACCACACAAATAAATAAGTAAAATTCTCCTAATGCTAAGAGCTCACCCTTTGGCAATATCCTCCGTCTTTTACAAAATAGTTTTCCAGTACTGGTTACATGGTAGCTCACACACGTAATTCCAGCCTACAGAAGCTGAAGCAGGATGACTGCCCTGTGCTTGAAGACAACTTCTTTTACAGTCAGTTCCAGGATAGCTTGAGCTATAGTTAAGATCTTGTTTCAGAACAACAAAAACAAAGTAATGGGCTGCAAGCTATCTCTAGTATTTCCATTTAGAAGGAAGTTGACAAGTGTCTCAAAACAATATTATTTTGTATTTTGCTGTTTGATTATATCTCTCATCCTAATCAAATTAAAGGTTTGTTGATGCAAGTTTCAGAAAAATTATATGGTAAACCAACTTTAAATAACTCATGTTTAAAAACCTTATACAAACAATCTATTCATTTGAAGACTTCAACTATTCAATTTGCAGAAAGAATTCCAACATATCCAATGTATCAAAGAAAATCATTAAGTATGAAGTCTCCATGTTGAATGTTACAAATAAAAACTACACAAAAATATTTATAAATTTCAGCTTACTTCCTCCTGTCAATGTGTCAAAGAACTTTTTTACGTCTTCTCTATGCTAGAAGCAAGAATTTGATGACCTCAGAGAAGGAGAAATTACTTAAGATATTTAGTGAGCCAAATAGCTTTATGAAAGAAAAGATATATTAAAAAAAATCACTCACCCCCTTCTATCAGACAAACAGTCTTCTCCTTAGATCACACTGCTTACAATTCAGCCAAGTATGACTGCCAAGAGTAGACAAGATTGTTCAAAGTGGCAAGCTTTTCCACACATCTTTTTACTTAGACTTAAAGACAAGTTATTGATAAACTAAATGAAAAGTATTATTTTCTTTATAACTTCAAGGTATAACTAAAAGCAAGATGTGCTTATATAAAATGCTTCCAATTTTCAGAAGAATAGGGATTTATTCAGTTTTGCCAAATTGGGGCTTAAGTGGCTGAAATAAAGAGCTTTGGCCATGAGTGACAAGATGAAGAGTCAGATGGATGTCTACAAGTTCACGGCCAGCCTAATTTACACTGCTGGTCAGTCAGAGCCATATAAAGACCCTGTCTTAAAAAAAAAAGAAAAAGAAAGAAAGAAGAGGAGGAGGAAAGAAGAGGAGGAAAGAAGAGGAGGAGGAAGAGGAGGAAGAAGAAGAGGAAGGGGCAAGCTTTATGAGCAGCTTTTCTAATCTTAGTTTTACATTTTTTAAGACATTTTCACAATAACTTAATGTAATGTCAAATATAAGAATATTCAAGCTTTACAGGTAAAATATATAAAATTTACAGTAACTCAGTAACGTGCGAAAGTGACTAGAGGAACTGCATTTGTATTTACACTCAAGCTGTTACTATTTTTCCCCAATAAGAGACATACTGCATCCTGAGACTGCTACTGTGACTTTAAATATTTTTACATGTATATTAAGAACACAATGTCTTATTTTCAAATTTGACATGTGTTCATCTGACCTATATAATCCTATTTGCTGTTCTGGTAATTATGTCACTACAGTATACTAGCAAAGGCTCTAACTTCTGGTCACACAAACTAGTTCATTTCAATTCTGCTTTCACTATACTGTAGAGACCATAAGCCACCCCTTCGTCTAGGTTTCTAGTTCTTACTACAGGTAAGAACAGCTAAGTACCACTGAAAGAATGCATATGCATAGCTTTGTGACTTCTTTTCTCAGCCCCCTTCTTTTCTATGGGGAAAAAAAAGGAATTTAACTTTACCCCAAAATATCAACTTCTTTTACATACATACCCAATGTGTTTTTCCATACAACTTATTCTGATAACTCCTATCCTAGAAATGTCAAAGGAGAGAATTTCCCAGATCAAAAGAGAGGGGGAAAAAAAGTCAAATTTATACCCATCACAAATAAATGTTATCAATTAACATAAACATCGTATAACGGAGCCAATAATTGATACAAAAGGAATCTGTAACCCACGTATAATCAAAACTACCATTTGTATTTGCATGTGGTATTCACGGATGAATTCTGTGTGTGTGTGTGCCAGATTCACCCGGTTTTGAAAGGCTAAGTTCATCTTTATGGGTATAATCAGAGACAACATCAAGTGTCCTGAGGAAAGGCCATTCAGGAGAATGCTGAGTGGGATGGAGAAGGTCGAAAATGAAAAGAGGGGTAAAAAGACAGCGAATGAGCAACAAAAACATCACAAAATGCAAAACATTCCTTTCCTGAGTAGCCTGAAGAAAGATCTTTTCTCTTACTTAACGTTAATAGTCTCCTAGTCACTTCCTTCGCTTCCTAACTTCCTTTACTTTTCAAGGAACAACATGGGGCATCATCTCCCCTTTTCTGGGAGTGGGTGCTCAAAGAATCTGCACTGGAAGGAGGGAAGAAAGTGACAATTCTCAAATAGGTTGAGAAACAGGTGGGTTTACACGGAGCAACAGAGCAGCAACATGATTTAGATACTCACGAGCTGGCTTTAAGATGACAGATGTGGTTAAAGGAGACTTGCACATCGGAATCAACTCGGGTCTGGCAGACAGACCGGGGGCTGACTGCAAGCACCAGAGGGGGTCAGAGGCTAGATCCTGAGCGGCTTCAGAGAAGGGAATGGGGCAAAAAAGGGCAAAAAACCACCAAGCAGGACGGGTGGGCAGTGAGCAGCAGCACCCGTCAGAATGGAGTGATGGTTCTTGCTTGGGAGACCGGGGCCAGTAGGAAAGGACGTCAGAGGGGAAAGAGGGCTGGGGAAACAGGAGGACCAAGACCTAAGGATACTGTTGCCAGAAAAATGCGGGGGAAAAACTGGCGATGAGAAGCCCTCTTGGGTCCTCAATTGAAGAAATTCTCCAAGGAGAGCCGGCGCTCGCCGCCGCGCTGCCTCCAACCTGGCTGCCTTTTCCTGGTGGTAACTGCTGTGGCGTAGAGGGGGAGAGGGAGGAAGAGGAGGAGGAGGCAGCCAGAGGAGGAGGAGGGTGAAGACGAGGCGGGCGGGGGTGGGGGGGTGGGGAAAAAGGGGGGTGCGGCCTGCACAGTCCCAGCGAAGCCTCCGCTCTCTCGTAGCCGGTCAGCGCCGGGTTTCCCCTAAGCCCAGCCCCGCAGACACTCACCCGCCTGCCTTGCCTCGCTTTTCTTTTAGCCGACTCCACGCGTTGCCGAGTCCTCACAGGAGACCAATGAACGAGAGTCGGCGAAAAAACTCTTCAGAACCGGGCCTGACTGCTTCAGTGAGTCCGACCTTTACGGCTGAGAGAGAGACTCTCAGCTTTCGGTGGGTTCCACGGCTAGACGGGCCACCATCTTACATTAGGGTAAGACTCCTCCGGCCTCCGGTGCGCAGGCGCATGCCGATCCGGCTGGGAGGGGCGGGGGAGGGGCGGGACAAGCGGCAGGCGGGCGAGTGGGAGGTTGCGGCGGACTGGTCCGCTGCACCCTGGGAGTTGTAGTCCTCCGATAGTAACCGCCCCAGGGCAGGCCGGGAATTGAAGTCATCACTAGAGAAGGCGCTCGGGAGCTCGCACCTCACGTGGCTACTGGAGCGCCGGCTTTCTTCTTGTTTTGCTTCCTCCTCTGCCCGCGTGTGTGGCTACTGTGTCATGTGGTCGGTGGTTTTCATTAATGTTAGCTGAAATGTAGGAAACCAAAATTCTACGAAACTTAACTGATTCGGAGGAAGCGAGGACGTGTCTTTTCTGCCCCGCCCTCCATAGATAGATATCTGACGGGGGCCGTTTGGCGGTAGAATCAGGTTAAGCATTGCAAGAGCGCGGGATTTGATCTAGAGTGGGGATTTGATACTTTTGGGAAAGTGAGCGTTAATTCGTTTCCCGGTCTTTGCGCGTCCTGCCACCAGTACAGTTAAGCTCATCCTTCTTAAGGTAAAATCACTAGTGAAGAAATACCTGAATTGGCATATGCACATTTCTCTAAAGAACGCGTGCAGTCAGAATAGCATGTGGACTCAACTGCAAACTCTTGTTGGCTACGAGTCCAGCCTGCACAGATGTGTGCGTCAGGTTCGCAAACTGTACAAATAAGCACGTCTCAAAGGACATAATACAACCGCAGCCGGTTCGAGCACCGAGAAATCCTAAATAACAAAATCAATTTACTGGACTTCCCGGATTGCCTCCCAGAACTCTAGTGTAAGTGGCGCTCCTGGAGCGGTCGATTCTGTCTATTGCCTGTATTCTGAAACTTATTCGTCTAAGTACTGAACTCCTTGGTACCCAGTTCTGTGCCATATGCTGGGAACATACAACAGAGAACAGAACACAAATCTGTTCCCATTCTAGTGTGTGTGCACGTACTGGGGTTTGGAGAAGTGAAAGGAAACAAATTTTCAAATCCAGGATTAAAACACATAGGATGGGACTGTGGATGTAGCACAGTGGTAGGGCACTAGTCTGGCACACTCGAGGCCTGAAAGCAAAAGGCTGGAGGGGAGGATTTAAAACAGAAAAGGGAAAAGTAGGGAATTTGGAGTTTTAAAGTCTCAGTCTCGTTGGATGTGGTGGCACAGGCCAGGACTCTGGAGGCAGAGGCATGTGGTAGATATATCACATCACACATTTGGCCACAGTGGTATGAGACCTTGTCTCAAAGTAAAAATGTTAGGGGCTCTCAGCGGTTGAGAGCACAATTTCCAGCAACCACATGGTGGCTTGCAACCTTTTGTAATGGGATCTGATTCCCTCTTCTGGTATGTCTGAAGAGAGCGACAGTGTACTCAATATATAAAATAAGTAAATAAATCTTTCCTTTTTTAAAAGTAAAAAAGTTAAAGCTGGAATGTGGCTAAATGGTAAAGTATCTGCCTGGTACAAAACCCTGAGTTCAATCTTCAAAGGTAAAAATTTAAAAAAAAAATTACAAAGTAATATACAATAAAATTATCTATATTTCCATCAACATGATTGTTCTAAAACTGCAATAAAATCATCATTTGCTAGCTCTTGGAACAAAATCTTCATGTATGTGAAAGCTATAAATACTAACTGATGCAGATGTGTTTTGATCTCTCTCTGGTGGACAACACCCATCTACCCTTAGTTACACTGTTAGATTATTTCCTAATGTGCTCATTATTTGTTAGAACTAAAAACACAAACAACTTTGTGTTTGTGTGTAAAGCAAGTTAAATTTCGGATAATTAGATGTAAGTTGTAGTCAGATAATCATACACAGGTGTTTTGTTTAACAGTCATGAGGGACATAAAGTAGTTATTCAAATAAAATTATGAAGAATAGTTCTCCCATTTTTACAGGAAGGGTAGCACACTGGGTTCTGTACCATGAGTTTCCAACACTAGGAAACAATGTCACTTTGGTTGTTGTTTGGGGGTTTTTGTTTTGTTCTGTTTTTGAGACTGAGTTTCTCGATGTAGCTCTAGCTATTCTGGAACTCACTCTGTAGACCAGGCTGGCTGGCCTTGAACTCAGAGATCTGCCTGCTTCTGCTTCCC
>NW_021604631.1:2508126-2509270 GCF_004785775.1 Grammomys surdaster
ATTGAGTAAGTTTCAGGTTCAGAAAGAGACCCTCCCTCAAATACTAAGTCATAGAAAAGGGTACCTAGTATCAGTTTCTAACAGACAGTTGTGAGCTGCCATGTTTGTGCTGGGAATTGAACCCTGATCCTCTGGAACCACTGAGGCATCTCTCCAGCCCTCCACTGTTGCATTTTTGATTCGTCTGTTGAGGAAGGTTGTCCAAACCCAGGTTGTTAGGGCTATTTGTCCTGGACCAGGCTCAGCCATCAGCTACATTTCTTTTATGTTTGAAGAGACTGCATGTCTCTGAGGGAGGTTTTTCTGATGGCAGTGGCAGAAGGGAAGGAGAGGGAGCCGAGATATGAAAGCACATGCCAAACCTCTCCTTGTATCACATTTAGCAACAATTCAGTAATCACAGCGTGTGACATGGACAGGCTCAACATCAGAAATGCTGTGAAGTAGAGTCTTTGCATGGAAGCTGGAAGAGTGGCTAGTTGCTGAAGAATTATTTACCACAATAATGAGAGAAAAGAGTAAATGCCAAGAGCCTTACACATTTGTCTCTGTCCACTCTACTTTCTCTGCCTTGGGGACTCAATAGAGATTTTTTTTAATCTGTTCACTACAAACAACTAAAAGGAAGTTGGATAAATACTAGAAACATTTACTAAAAGTCATAAAAGACAAAAAAAAATGTAGTAGGCTTTGAGCCGAGGAATTGGAGTTTAAAGAGGTGACTTGAATCCATTTCCCTCCAAGGGGCATTTGATCTCTTAAAAGCCAGCTGAGAGACAGCCTGCCTTTGGCCAGAGGCCAGAAAAAAATAGTCCTGACTGCCAAAGACAAAGGGTACCCTTCTCTTACTGTATGTGCTAAAAAATCACAGCTTTTGCTGTGGGGTCATTGGCCAATCTAAGAGGAATAGCTGAAAAACAGAGTGGCTTTAAAGACAGCTGACCCTCAGGGGACAGACATCGATTCCATTCAACACAGGCTGGACCTGGAGTTTCTGACCTTCACTGGAAAACTGAAATGTGCTACTTTTGAAAGTAGGAGAAGAAGAAAAAAATCCTAGCACTTGGGAGGCAGAGGCAGGTGGATTTCTGAGTTCAAGGCCAGCCTGGTCTACAGAGTGAGTTCCAGGACAGCCAGGACTACA
>NW_021604631.1:2509370-2514490 GCF_004785775.1 Grammomys surdaster
AAAAAAAAGAAAGAAAGAAAGAAAGAAAGAAAGAAAGAAAGAAAGTAGGAGAAGGGATTCAATTCCGGGGGTCAACTAAGCAATCACAACACCATCTAACTGTTAGAAGGTCTCTTAGTAACTCCCCCCTCCCCAAAACAGGGTTTCTCTGTATAGCCCTGGATAACCTGGAACTCACTCTGTAGACCAGGCCAGCCTCAAACTCAGAGATCTGCCTGCCTCCTAAGTGCTGGGATTAAAGTTATCACTACCACCACCCTCAGACTTTTTCCTTTGTTTTGGTTTTTCTGGGTTTTTTGTTTTGTTTTGTTGTTGCTCTTGCTGTTTTTGAGACAGAATTTCTCTGTGTAGTCCTGGATGTCCTGAGACTCACACTGTAGACCAGGCTCGCCTCAAATTCAGAGATCCACCTGCCACTGCATCCTGAGTGCTGGGATTTATGATGTGTGCTACCATACCCAGATTCTTAGTAACTTTCTGTTGTTATGATAAGATGCCATGACCAAGGCAACTTATAAAAGAAAGATTTTGTTTGGGCTTACAGTTTCAGAGGGTTAGAGTCTGTGACAACCATGGGGAGAGCATGGCAGCGGGCAGGCATGCTACAGCAGTTAGCTGAAAGCTTATGTCTTGATCTACATGCACGAGGCACAGAGCACTAACTGGGAATAGCACATCTTTTGAAAACTCAAAACCCACCCCTAGTAACACATCTCCCACAGGGCCACATCTCCTAATCCTTCTCAAACAGTTCCAGTAAAGAGGAACCAAGTATTCAAATATATGAACCTATGGGGCCATTCTCATTCGAACTACCACAGATGGAAACACACAAATTCTCTGGAGGAAACTTACCTTATTACCTAGCTGTCAAATTATACCCAACTAAATTTTAAGATGAAATGTCCTAGAAATAATAAATTTTGGAAACATAAAATTAAGACTTGCTGGGTGGTGGTGGCTCACGCCTTTAATCCCAGCACTTGGGAGGCAGAGGCAGGTGGATTTCTGAGTTCAAGAGTTCAATGCTAGCCTAGTCTACAGAGTGAGTTCCAGGACAGCCAGGGCTACACAGAGAAACCCTGTCTCGAAAAACCAAACCAAAAATAAAAAATAAAAAATAAAAAATTAAGACCCAAGGGAAAAACCAACAAAACAGAAATAGACTAGAAAAAAAAAATAGACACTTAAACAATTATCAGAGAATACAAAGCAATTCTATTTCCTCTTTTTAAATAGAAAAAGAGTTCAATATTGAACATTCAAAGAACTAGAACATTTTTTGAGACAGTATCTCATGAGATAGACCAAGCTGGCCTTACACTAACAAGGATCTACCTGCCTCTGCATCCAAAGTACCAAGCACTAGGTTTAAAGGTATGCATCATAATCCCTGGCCAGAAACTATTAAAAATGATACCACAACAAACAAACAAACAAATAAATAATATTTGAAGTGACATCACATAAAGCTGGAGAGGTATCTCAGCAGTTAAAAGCACGTGCTGCTCTTGCAGAGGACTGTAGTTTCATTCCTATCATCTATGCCAGGTGGCTCACAACCAGCGCCAGAGGAGCCAACTCCCTCTTCTGGCCTCCAATGGGTACCCACATGCATGTGTGCATATACACACAGAGGCATACATAGACACAAATAAAACATTTTTAAAGTAACATCACAAAGTTGAAGAACTCCCAACTAGAATGTTAAGAGAGTTAGTGAGTTAGTGATTTATTTCTATTCATGTGTATCTGTCCGACCTGCATCAGTTCATTTGCCCCTTTTTTTTTGGTTTTTCGAGACAGGGTTTCTCTGTGTAGCCTTGGCTGTCCTGGAACTCACTCTGTAGACCAGGCTTCATTTGCCCCTTCTTTATGCAGGAGCCCACAGAGGCCAGCAGATGGCATTAGAGTACCTAGAACTGGAGTTACAGATAGTTGTGAGCTTCCATGTAGGTGCTGAGAACTGAACCCCAGGCCTCTGTGACTGCAATAAGAATTCTTTTTTATAAAGATTTATTTATTTATTATGTATACAGCATGTAGTATTATACCTGCATACATGCATGCCTGCATGCTAGCTAGGTAGCATCCCTAGTGCTACCACAACAAAACAGAATCTGATTTTTCGGAATTTCTTTACCATTCTTTACCTTTTGTCATGAATTTTACATAAGTCCTTACTGCACTGTTACTCAGAAGTTCTAGAATTAACAAACTCCATTTCTTTTACCCTCTCACAACACTGTTTTTATGACCTGAGATACTAGCAGCTCCCGAACCCCCTCACACATACAAATCACCCAGACCACCATCTGAATAATCAATTTCAACTCAGTCCTGACACTGTCTGCATGAAAGCAGTGTTAAATCCCAGCTTTCCAGCCTTACAAGAGTGCCTTGAACTTCAGATGGGAATCACAGGCCCTATATACCAGCTATGAACTGGGGTCCCCATGGCTGCCTCCTGGGATTTGATTAATTTGCTAAAGTAGCTAACAGAACTTAGAGAAACAACACCCTTACATTCACTAGCTTATTATAGTGCAGCGGTTCTCAGCCTGGGAGCCTTGATCCTTCCACAGGGGTTGACTAAGCCCATCAGAAAACACAGATATTTACATTCTAATTCATAACTAGTAAAATTACAGTTATGAAGTCTCAACGAAAGTGATTTTTACGGTTAGGGGTCACCACAACATGAGGGCACTGTATTAAAGTGCATTGGGAAGGTAGAGAACCACTGCTATAGAGGATATTACAGGGGTTGTACATGGGAGATATGTGGAATGAGAGAGAGGGGGGATGCTACAGAAGCTCTGTGTCCTCTTCTGGTATACCCTGTCCTGGGATCATCAGTGCATCTAGAAGGTCTCTGGACCTTATCGTATGGCTTTTGTGGAGATTTCATTGCAGAGGCATGACTAAGTCATTGACCTTTAAGGATCAGCTTAACCTCCAGCCCCACCCCACCCATCCCAGAGATTGGAGGTAGGGTTGAAAGTCCTAACCTTCTAATCTTACCTTGATCTTTCTGATGCCCAACACTTATCCTGAATCCACCTAGGGACTTCCAGCCATCAGTGAACTAAACTGTAAACAGAAAAACCCTTGAAGATTACAGAAATGTTAGGAATTGTATGCCAAGATTAATGTTAGACTAAGACCAAAACCATACTCCACACTCTCAGAGTGACCATTTTTACTTTAGACATTCTGATGGTCAGTCTTGGTAGTCAACTGACTGAATTTAGGATCAATTAAAAGACGTCCTTCTGGGTAGGTCTGAGGTGGCATTTCTTAAAAAGATTACCTGAGGTAATTAATGATGTGTGATGGTTTGAATAAGGGCAGGTCCCACAGGCTCATAGATCTCTTTTATTGCTGTTGTTTTGATTTGATTTTCAAAACAGGGTTTCTCTGTATAACTACCCTGGCTGTCCTGGAATTCACTTTGTAAACCAGGCTGGCCTTAAACTCACAGACCTCTGCCTGCTTCTTCCTTCCCAGTGCTGGGATCAAAAAGCAGGTGCCACCATGCTCGTGGATTTGAATGCTTACTCAACAGGAAGTGGCATTAATAGGAGGTGTGGCCTTGTTTAAGGAAGTATGTCACAGGAGGCGTACTTTGAGGTTTCAAAAGCCCATACCAGGCTCAGTCACTCTGTCTCTGCCTCTCTCTTTGCCTGTGGATCAGAATGTAACTTTCAGCTACTGCTCCAGCACTATGAGTGCCACCACACTCCCACCGTGCCCTTGCCATGATAGTGAACTAACCCTCTGACACTGTAGGCAAGCTCCCAACTAAAATGCTTTCTTTTGTATGAGTTGCTTTGGTCACGGTGTCTCTTCATACCAGTAGAACAACGACTAAGATAGGGTGGGGGCATCCTCTCCCAGAGTGGGCAGCCTTGTTAAGTGTGGATAGAAAGTGTCTGAGATGAAGCAGAGCATCCTGTCAACATGCTACCTTTGCTCCTTTCTAGTGAGTCCATCTACTTTATTGCTGCTGCTGCACCTGCCACCACCATCTTTCCCTGACATCAGAAGCCAGCGTGCTTGGTTATCCAATGTGGACTGGAGACCAGTGACTCTCCAGGAATCTCCCAGGCCTTCAGCTGGTGATTGTCTCTGCTGAGGAGGAATCCAGCCGCAGAGACCAAGTAGCTACTGGGTTCCTAGCTTCTCCAGAGTGTAGCTATGTTTGGACTAACCAGCTTATGGCATGTAAGTCAATGTAATAAAGCAAGTTTTCAATATATATATTTATTCTGTTGGTTCTGTTCCTTGAGAGAGCTCTGACTAGTACAGATATCAATTATTTGTTAAGAAAAAAAAATTTCTAGTTACCTTCTTCAGCCTTTGTTAAGCCCTTAAATCTTTTTGTATACACATGAGCGTCTCCTGGGTATCATACATCTGCTTGAAGAACTTCCTGTAACAGTTTCTGTCATGTACATCTGCCATCAATTCCCTCAGCCTTTGTTAGTTTGATGAGGCTGTATTAACACTGACATCCTTTCTGAAAGATGTCTTCTTTAAATACAAATTCCACATCAAAGGATAACATTGGTTTTCAGTGGTTTGACTATTGTGTCAGCCACACAGGTACCCAATACAAACGTGCTTTGAGGAGAACGGACTGCAGAGAGCACAGTTGACTGATAATCCCACATGCCGTATGGTTTAATGTACCATGTCGCTCAGAATCAGTCAGCCTCATAAAGTACCAAAAGAAACAGGTCAAAACCCCAGGTCATACATAGTTCTTACACAGTAAGGGAAGGAAGAGTGGTGTCCTTTAACCTACAGTACCTACATTAAACTAGAGTTCACATGGCACAGTATCCTCAATAGGAACTGTGTTTTATGAAAAGGAAAGAAAGAGCCAGGATATGTTTGGTAGAAGCACAGTATAGTGTGGGGCGCCAGGAGTGAGGGGAGTGCCTCTACTGGCCCATGCTGAGGCATCTCCCCTGAGGTACCAGCCATACGGACGACAGATACAGTGTGGAATAGTTTATTCAAGGCATGGGAAGGGGAGTTGAGGAGGGAGCAGAGACAGAAAAAGGCAGAGAGAGAGAGAGAGAGAGAGAGAGAGAGAGAGAGAGAGAGAGAGA
>NW_021604631.1:2514500-2520950 GCF_004785775.1 Grammomys surdaster
AGAGAGAGAGAGAGAGAGAGAGAGAGAGAGAGAGAGAGAGAGAGAGAGAATCTGGCCAGGAACATGTGGAGAAAAAAGGGTAAGGGGAATGGGGGAGAGGGAGAAGGGGCAGAGGATAAGAGTGAGGAGGGGGAAAGCATCCCCTTTTATGGGGAGTCAGACATACCTGGCTGTTGCCAGGTAACTGTGGGGCAGAGCCTAGATAAAATGCTAACAGGAAGAATATCAAGAATGCCTTGGAAATAAGGGTAAAATCAAGAGTACACCAATCGCCTGCCACTCCCACTGACCCTTTGGGATTTTTGTGCTCCCATCCTATAATGCTGAGCAGGGAAGGGTTAAAGCTCACGAGACTTCAAATAGCTGCCTGCGTGACAAAGAGAGCATAGCAAGGTTGTCACTGTACTCTGAAAGTCACTACTGACACCAGTACACTTTGATGTTCATGTGACCGAGATCCAAAAGTGAGAAGAGTCCCTTATCTTGATGATATCATTATCCTGAGAATGTGCTCTGCTTTTATGCAACCACGACATGGGGGTGGGGGAATGTGGACTGCTTTGTTGGGTAATAGCCTCAGGTCATGAGGAATTGAGTCAGGTTGTACGGGGCAATAATTCCTAGCCATGAAGAATGGCTTAGCCCCAGCCTGACTGTTCTGCTTCACCTGCAATATGCCTGGGTACTGAAAACAACCCACCCTTCTCTGGATCAACCACAGAAAATAGCTGTAACTTCCTGATAGCTACCAATCTATTTGTGTATGTACATATAATTGTCACCCAGACCTTCTAAATGCATTTAGCCTTCATCCTGTGGAAAAGTTGGGAACCCTCACTGTTCCTATAAAGCAGTCTCAGCCTGTTGGGATCAAGACTGTCTGCATCATTTTTCTTTTTTCTTTTTCTTTTTTTTTTTTTTTTTTTTTTTTTTTTTTTTTAGGCTTTTTCGAGACAGGGTTTCCCTGTGTAGTCCTGGCTATCCTGGAACTCACTCTGTAGACCAGGCTAGCCTCGAACTCAGAAATCCACCTGCCTCTGCCTCCCAAGTGCTGGGATTAAAGGCGTGCGCCACCACTGCCTGGCGCGTCATTTTTCTTATACTCTCGAGAGCATCTTTGTGTGTGTGTGTGTGTGTGTTTTGGGAGGACAGGATCTCATTGTGTAGTGTCCTACTGTGTAACTCTAGCTAGGTGAGTAGACCAGATCGCTCTCAGGCTTACAGAGATTCTCTTGACTCTGGCTCCTTGTGCTGGAACTAAGGATTAACCTGTCACACCTGGCCCACGCTTACCTTGAACTTGCGTTTTCACACCTTTGGATTTTCCTGAGAATTTAAATCTATAACCTTCAATTAAAGGTTATGCTGCTTGAGGCAGGCAGATTTGTGAGTTCGAGGCCAGCCTGGTCTACAGAGTGAGTTCCAGGACACCCAGGGCTACACAGAGAAACCCTGTCTCAAAAAACAAAAAAACAACAAAAACAAACAAACAAAAGGTTATGCTGCTTAAAGCCCCCCAGTCCTAAGAATCTTTTTTTCTTTTTTTCCTTCCCTCATACAGTACATCCAAAAATAAGTGGGCCTCCCAGGGATACGAATACAGCATAACAAGTTACAATAGGACTAGGCACAAATTCTTTTTCAGGGCTATACAAGGCAACCCAGTAGGAGGAAAAGGTCCCATGGGTAGAGGAAGAGTCAAGGACACCCCCCACTCCCACTGTTGGGAGTCCCACATAAATACCAAGCTAACAACCATAACACATATGCAGAGGACATAGTGCAGACCCATGCAGGCTCAGTGATTGCTGCTTCAGTCTCTGTGAGTCCCTGTGAACCCTGCTCAGTTGATTCTGTAGGCTTTATACCTCTGGTGTTCTCAGCTTCTCTGGCTTCCACAGTTATTCCTTCCCCTCTTCTACAGGATTCCCTGAGGGAAGGGACCTGGTGGAGATCTCCAATTTGGGCTCTCTCTTTATCTAATGTTTGGCTGTGTGTCTCTGCATCTGCTCCCATCAGCTACTGGGAAAAGCCTCTCGATGATGACTGGGCTAGATATCAGTCTATGAGTATAGCAGAACACCATTAGGAATCATTTTACTGATTTTTTTTCTATCTTAGGTCTCTAGACCATCCAGCCTCCTGGTCCTGGTTATCCAGACAGTGTTGGGTATGGGCTCTCTTTAGTCATGTGGGCATCAAATTACACCAGCCATGGGTTGGCCATTTCCACAAGTTCTGTGCCTCTGTTGCCCCAGCACATCTTGCAGGCAGGACATTTTAGGTCGAAGGTTTTGTGGCTAGGTTGGTGTCCCAGTCCCACCACTGGAAGCTTTGTCTGTTGCAGAAGATGGCTCCTGTATCCTCCTTTACTAGGAGTCCTTGCTAGGACTGCCCTCGTAGAATCCTGGGAGTTTCTACTGCACTAAGTTTCCACATTGCTCCTCAGATGCTCTCCAATTCCCATCGACTCTTCTGCATTCTCTTCCTCTATCCTCCCCTCCGTCTACCTGTTCTCTTCTAGTCCCATTCCCACCTGCTCCCAGTCCACCTGCAAAATCTAGTCTACTTCCCCCTCCCAGGGAGATCAATTTGTCCCCTTAGAGCCCTTCCTTTTCCTTTTCCTTTCTGGCTCTGTGGATTGTGTCATGATCATCAGTTACAGCTAATATCCACTTACCATGTTTGTTGTTCTGGGTCTGGGTTACTTCACTCAGGATGATTTTTCTTTTCTAGTTCCATCCATTTGTCTGCAAATTTCATGGCGTCCTCTTTTTTAACAGCTGAGTAATACTCTATTGTACAAATGTACCACATTTTATTTATCCATCCTGGGATTTCTGTTTTCCCGTATGAGGTTGAGTTTTGTTGTTTCAAACTCTAAAGAATTGTTTTGGGATTTTGATGGGGATTCTGTTGAATCTGTAGATTGCTTTTGGTAGGAAGACCATTTTTCACTCTGTTGATCCTACCAATCCATGAGCATGGGAAATCGTTCCATCTTCTGAGACAATTATGAGTTTAAGCACCTGGAAACCCTCATCATGCAAAGACAGCATTTCCAGTACCTCAGCCCTAGCCTATAATGTACACTGTCCTTTAAAACCCCCTATCCGTTCCCCAAGGTTTATATCATTACCCCCAAGTAAGAGAGCTGTTTCACTGAATATCATCTAGCCAGGCTGCTTCACTTCCCACAATACAGAGGAGTGGTAACACTGAAAAACTGTTTCAAAGAAGCCCCTCTCCCAGCCCTCCTCCCTTCCCCTCCCCCTTCCCATCCCCCCACCTCCATCTGTTCTGTTAATCTGTGTCTTCTTATTGGAGAATTGAGACTGCTGATACTGAGAGATATCAGTGATTGTTAATTCCTGTTTGGTTTTTATTGTTGTTGTTGGTGGTGGTGGTGGTATGTGTAGGAGTGTATATTGAGGTAATTTTATGGGAGGGTTTCTGTCATATTCTTACCTGTTTTGTTCCCAAGAAAATGCCACAGGAACGCTGTAATTTATTAATAAGCTGTCCACACTATGATGGGCAGGTTCCGAGGTATACTAATCTTTTCCACACTGCTAAAACCCACATGAATGATCCATTACTTGCCAAATTAGTGTCTCCGGGGAAGCTTCTGCCCAGGACAGTGGTCTGTCCTCAGGGCAAACTTCTCTTGGTCTTGTGCTCCTGCTCCATCCCACCTAAAGGCCACCTCCTCCCTGTCTCTTTCCTTCTCCTTTGGTCCCTACCTGAGACAAGTCCTGCTGCTCTCACTCTCTCTCTCTCTCTCCTGCCCAGGCATGGCTCTCGCCTTTTATTAAGAGATTACTGAGGAGATTCTTTACAGCACATTGGTCAACACAATGCTCATGTTGTATGCACAAGAGTAACTCCAACAATGTGTGGTGTGTGTGTGTGTATGCTTCCCTTCATTTGGTTTTGCTCATTATTGTCTATGTTTTTGTGAGTATAGTTAACCTCCTTAGATTGATGTTTTCCTTCTGGTACATTCTGTAGGGCTGGATTTGTGAATAGACATTGTTTAAGCTTTACTTTATCATAGAATATCTTGCTTTTTTCATCTATGGTTATTGAAAGATTTGATAGCTATAGAAGTCCAGGTTGGCTGGCATCTGTGGTCTCTTTGAGTCTGTAGTACATCTGCCCAGGCCCTTCTGGGTTTTAGTTTTCATTGATAAGTCAGGTAAATTCTAATAGGTCTGCCTTTATTTGGTACTTGGCCTTTTTGCTTTACAGCTTTTAATACTCTCTTTTTTTTTTTTTGTCCTGTATGTTTAATGTTTTGGTTATTATGTAGACAGAGTATTTTCTTTTCTGCTCCAATCTATTTGGTGTTCTGTAAACTTTTTGTACTTTTATAGGCATGTTCTTTAGGTTAAGTAATTTTTCTTCTATGATTTTTTTTAAATATTTTCTGAGCCTTTGAGCTCCTTTTTCTATTATTCTTAGAGTTGGTCTTTTCATAGTGTCCCATTTCCTGGATGTTTTATAGCAGGACTTTTTTAGATTTAACATTTTCTTTGTCCTTCTATCATATCTTCAATGCCTGAAATTCTTTCTTTCATCTCTTGTATTTTGTTTACAATCCTTGTGTCTGTAGTTCCTGTTTGCTTACCTAGATCCTAGATTTTCCATTTCCGGGATTCCCTCAGTTTCTGATTTCTTTTCTTTTCTTTTTTCTTTCTTTTTTTTTTGTTTTTTGTTTTGTTTTGTTTTTCAAGACAGGGTTTCTTTGTATAGTCCTGGCTGTCCTGGAATTCACTCTGCAGACCAGGCTGGCCTGAACTCAGAAATCCGCCTGCCTCTGCCTCCCCACCACCCCCCGGCTCAGTTTCTGATTTCTTTTTTGTTTCTATTTCCATTTTGGGGTCTTGAACAGTTTTATTTGCTTTTTTTTTTCAACTGCTTATTCTTGGCTTTCTTTACTGGAATTAATCATTTTTCTCCAATTTTTTTTTGTTTGTCTTTTCTTCTATTTCTTTAAGGGGTTTGTTCATTTCCTTTTTAAGGATCTCTGGGATCTTCATAAAGTTGATTTTAAGGTTATTCTCTTGTGCTTCAGCTGTGTTGGAATACTCAGGGCTTGCTGTATTATGACACCTGGGCTCTGGTGGTGACATACTACCCTAACTATTATTACTTGTGTTCTTACTCCCCTAGGCATCAGGGTTAGGGGAGATTATAGGCCTAGGTGTGATTTCTGGGCATGTCTTTGTTGGATGGGTGTTTCCTTCCTTTGTTTCAGTTTCCTCTCTGGTCATCTGGCTGGTGTGGCCTGTGGTTGGACAGAGGGCCTCCACCTGAGTTGGGGACTGGACTGCTGGTGGGAGTCTGAGGGGGTTCCCTGGGCAGGTGGACTACCTGGGCTTCTGGCAGCTGGTGTGGCCTCTGGTAGAGCAGGTCTCTACCTGAATTGGGGGACTGGGACATGGTGAGAAGGATGGGAGAAGAGATTGGGGATAGGTGGCACACACTGAGGGAGTAGGGGTGGTCTGAGGTCTGTGGCCTACCTGGAATTCTAGATGTGGCATGGTCTCTATTCAAGCAGGGTATCTCTGCTGAAGTTGAGTACCAGAGCATAGTGACAAGAGAGGCAGGGTGATTGCAGGTAGAGGAGACACTGAGAGAGTAGGGGTTGTTCTTCAGGCAGACATCCTACCTGGAGTTCTGGTGGCTGGAGGAGACTAGTGATTGCTAGTCAGCAGGGTGCATCCCCTGGAGTTGGAGGCTGAAATATAGTGACAAGGACCAGCTCTGAGGATCTCTGCCCTGTGCTGCTTCTTCTTCTTCTTTTTTTTTTTTTTTTTTTGGTTTTTCGAGACATGGTTTCTCTGTGTAGCCCTGGCTGTCCTGGAACTCACTCTGTAGACCAGGCTAGCCTCGAACTATCGAACTCAGAAATCCGCCTGCCTCTCCCTCCCAAGTGCTGGGATTAAAGGTGTGTGCCACCACCACCCGGCATCTTCTTTTTCTTTTTTAATATCTTGGTCATAGCCAGTCTACACTCAATCCCTCCAACTTCCCCCAGGACCCCCATCAGCTCCCTCCCAACTTCATGCTCTTTTTATAATATCTGTTTTAGTTAGGCTTTTACTGCTGTGAACAGACACCATGACCAAGGCAACTCCTACAAGGACATTTAACTGGGTCTGGCTTACAGGTTCAGAGATTCAGTCCATTATCGTCAAGGCAGAAGCATGGTAACATCCAGGCAGGCATGGTGCGGGAGGAGCTGAGAGTTCTACATCTTCATCTGAAGGCTGCCAGCAGAATACTTACCTCTAGGCAGCTAGGACAAGGGTATTAACGCTTACACTCACAGTGACACACCTCCTCCAACAAGGCCACACCTCCTAATAGTGCAACTCTCTGGCTCAAGCAAAATGCAAACTATCTATCTATCTATCTATCTATCTATCTATCTATCTATCTATC
>NW_021604631.1:2521350-2528671 GCF_004785775.1 Grammomys surdaster
AAAGAAAGAAAGAAGGAAAGAAAGAAAGGAAGGAAGGAAGAAAGAGAGCATCAAAAGGTTTATGCATGGGGCCTATGGTTTCCCTAGCCACTAGTTTTAAGCATGTTTATAGGACCAGGCATGAATTCCTGCCTGTGAAGCAAGCTTCAATTCCAATCAGGAGAACAATTTGGTTCCTCCCATAAACAGTGCCGTACATCTTGCCTGATAGGTCAACAACATTGTGGCATGCAGGGGCCAGTGCTAGATAAGACCGTCGATGGCTGTTCTCCCGCTGCATCCTGTAGAAGACTTTCCAAAGCTATGAAGGCTACCCAGGGGGTGGGTTTCTAGATCAGTTCCTGAAGTTTCTTTGTCCTGTAACTGTTATGTTCTTACCCACCCCACCTAGAATAGCTGTCTCTATTTTGTTCCATGCCTGCCAGCTATTTCCTATTGTTGCTGTAACATGCCTGCCCGTCATTGACACAGAAGTGACTAGGTTCAAGGACATGCTGATCACATACCTTATTTTGTTCTGTATGTTCTGAATGTTCTGTATGAGGTTTGCTAATCTTAAGAAATTCCACTGCTGGGCAGTGGTGGCGCACGCCTTTAATCCCAGGACTTGGGAGGTAGAGGCAGGTGGATTTCTGAGTTCGAGGATAGCCTGGTCTACAGATTGAGTTCCAGGACAGCCAGGGGTACACAGAGAAACCCTGTCTCGAAAAACAACAACAACAACAAAACACACAAAAAAACATATTTTTATGGATTCTATACTGACCTCCATTTGGGTCCATCACAGTGTGGGAATTCTCTGAGCTTCTGTACACACACACACACACACACACACACACACACACACACACACACTTTCTTTTTCATTATGGCTTGCCTTAGCTCCTTTATCATTTTCTTGCCATTCTTAACATTTCACTTTGCCTATTTTCTCTGCAGCATTGTTTAAACCTATGTTTTCATGACAAAGATCTTTGTATTCTATACGTTTTCTGTGTTAGGGACTGTTTGACTTTGGAAAAAGATCTCTGTACATGTAGCCAAAGTCAGTTGTCTTCAGCAATCTTATTCTGCTTGTCTTCAGCAATCTTATTCTGCTTTCTAAACACGGTATATACATCTTAAACCATTGTGCTTATAAAAGGATCTACTTATTAACCCAAATCTAGTATTCTTTTGCAGAAGGCAAACCTCTAATTTTCATTACATTGTATTGTTTTCCTAAATTACCACATTTTAAAAATTTGTTTTTAATTCTTAATTTTTATGGTCTATGGGCTTAGGTATATTTTTTAGTATTGTTTACAATAACAAAAGTAAGATATTAATATCGAGTGATAGTAGACTGGCTGCAGAAATTATGACATTTTCATATAACATAATCCAATGCAACTATCTGTAAGAATGATGCAGATTCATACAGACTGGTCTGAAAACCATATGGGAGAGGAGTGGGTCAGAACTGAGAACAAGATCTATTTCCACTTGTGAAAAAGTCATAGATGTAAACACTCTCTTCAGAAGGGCACACAGGGAGTTCATCATAGTGTTTGCCTCTGAAGAGGCGGGGGAGAAATTGTTTTTCCTGAAGGTTCCATATGCTTCCAAAATAGGATCCCCCCCCCCAGGAGAAATCCAGAGGCATTGACAAACATTGTATCATGTATGATTCATGTGAAAGATCTCAGAAAAAAAGAAGTCTGTTCAAAGATCATTTTGCTCAGAGGTTAAATACTTTCTGATTTTTCAGTTTGAATACCATAAAAACTTTGAAGAGAGTAAGCTCTATAATTTCACGTTGGCCTCTTTGCAGAAGGTAACCTCCATTTTCCTGTCCCTTTTCTGCGATGCTGTGAACTGAACCTATATGTCACCATGTTAGGTGAATGCTGTACTTCCGAGCTACAACCCAGTTCCGATTTCCACTTTAAAGCATTCTAGGACACAGAAGTTGACCGGTCTCTCCCCTTCTGTGTTATTCACTTGTACAGCAAATTCTAGTCATCTATGAGATCAGGGTCAATGTTATAGAATGTAGTGTTCTAAGCACTATATGTGGGTTTCAGATCCTCCAGTGAGAAAAAAATAAATAAAGGAAAAAAAACCATAAGGATGCTGACTTTTGAAGAAAATTCAACATTTATTTATACAGTGTGGAGATGTTGGGGCATGACCTATGAACGTGCCAGGGCACACACATGGAGGTCAGAGGTCAGACAACTTATGGAGTTGCTTCTCTCCTTCTATAATGTAGGTTCTGGGGATGAAACTCAGGTTGTCAGGCTTGGCAGCAACCTTCTGAGCCATGTCACTGCCCACGGGTAATGCTAACTCTTGCCCTGTTATTTTGTTTTGTTTTGTTTTGTTTTTTGTTTTTTCGAGACAGGGTTTCTCTGTGTAGCCCTGGCTGTCCTGGAACTCACTCTGTAGACCAGGCTGGCCTCGAACTCAGAAATCCACCTGCCTCTGCCTCCCAAGTGCTGGGATTAAAGGCGTGCGCCACCACCGCCCGGCTTGCCCTGTTATTGAGAGCATAATTTTGTGCAATCTTCCTCCACACTCTTGCTGGGGATATAGCTTAGTTGGTAGAGTACTTGTTTAGTAGGTTTGGCCTTGGATTTAATCTCCAGCATCACATAAAATGCTGAGCCTATAATCCTAGCACTTAGGAGGGGAAGGAAGGAGGACCAGAAGGTAGTCCTCAGCGGCATAGTGAATTGGAGTAGCCTGGGCTACATGAGCTCTGTCTCAAAACAAAACAAACAAACAAACAAACAAACAAAATCCCAAAATTCAAACCTCCTCAAATTCTGAAAAATACCCGTAGAAAAGATTTGAGAATTGTGTATGTTTAGGGCCCGTCTATTTTCAAACTGTGCTTTCTTTTCTTTCCTCTCAGTATTCCAGAAATTGGCAAGAGTATTTTAAGACACAAACTTGTTTGTCTTGCAGTTGGGATTAAACCCGAGCCTCGTTTGTGACTAGGCAAGAGCTTTACCTCTGAGCTCTACCCCAGACTCCAGCGTTCTTATTTTTACATACAAGCTTTGGTAGAACAAGTCGAGTAACAGACCACACAAATGTCATAACAGCAGTTTCTGCGTGCTTTAAATAAGTACAATTTTGTTTGAATACTTTCCCCAATTTACTTAGGATGTTAGAAACTTCAGCAAGATATTACAGATTTATAAATAAAAGAGTACTCCCAGCCCCCACCCTCCAGTTTGACACTGTACCGACATCTAGTAATGCTGTGAGGGTCAGTCTTTCTTTTTTTTTATAAATTAATTTATTTATTTTATGTATATGAGTGATCTGTCTGCAGGCCTGAAGAGGGCATCAGATTTCATGATAGATGGTTGTGAGCTACCTGTGGGCGCTGGGAATTGAACTCAGGTCCTCTGAAAGAACAGCTAGAGCTCTTACCTGCGGAGCCATCTCTCTAGCCCCAGTTTTCAGTTCTTTTCCAAAACATTTAGGCAACAATTCCCACCTTGAGCCGATTGTTTCTCTGAACAAAAAAGCAAAACACGTGAAACAGAACTGCGTGGGGCTCCAGGCAGCCGAGTTCTACTTCTGATGCTCAAGTGGGGAAGGCCACCGAGAAGTAGCCAACCTGAGCCTGAAAGGAAGTTGTTAAGAGCCACCAGGATAGTCTGTAACTGTTGAAATATCTTCTTCCTTGCTTGCTTTCTCTCTTCCTCTTCATTCATTCATTCATTCATCTATCCATCAATCCATTCATTCAACTTAGTAGTTCTGGACATAGACTGAGCAAAATTGCCTGGGTTTTAATCCTGACTTAACTACCTATTACTATTCTAACCTTGATCAAATTACTCAACTGCTGTGTACTCTAGCTTTTGTGATGATGATGATGATGATGATAATGATGATGTAGAATTGTAATACCTCCTAGAGTTGTTTAATATTTGTTCTCTGAAACAGTTCCAGTTACACAGTAGACAGGATTAGTGGTGTTTCTTCGACCAGCCTGTTAATTAGCTTAGTAAATTATGCATTGAGAAACTTTTAGGGGCCACATTTTGAGCCAGGTGTTTGGGATATGATGGTGAGTGAGATGGTCACAACATCTGCTTCTATAACGCTGAGCCTATAGAGACAGGCTAATTTCAGATGTGGCTCCAGGACTGAATAAAATATGGAGTGTTTTGATGGAGGGAGAGAGAGGTGTTATGGGAACACAGTGTGGGAGATCCTTCTAACCAAGGTCACATGGAGGTCTCCTTGTTCTCAGAAGGAATCTGGCAGTCACCTGAGAAGGTGATGTAGTCTGTGGTTACAGGAATCTGAGAAGCTCAGCTCTGTGTGAGCACCACTGCATGATGCTGGGAAGCCCAGCTCTCTGTGTGAGCACCACTGCATGACGCTGGGAAGCCCAGCTCTCTGTGTGATCACCACTGCATGATGCTGGGAAGCCCAGCTCTCTGCATGAGCACCACTGCATGATGCTGGGAAGCCCAGCTCTCTGCGTGAGCACCACTGCATGACGCTGGGAAGCCCAGCTCTCTGCATGAGCACCACTGCATGAGACTAAGAGCATCACTTACTTAGCTGTTTACTTGTTTGTTTGTTTGTTTGTTTGTTTTTAAGACAAGATTTCTATGTTTGCCTTTAGGCTATATTGGAACTAGCTATATAGACCAGGCTGGCCTTGAACTCAGAGATCCTCCTGCCTCTGTCTCCCAAGTGCTGGAATCAAAGGTGTGCACCACCACTGCCCGGTGTCACTTACTTAACTCTTAAGGAGTGAAGATTAAATGAGCTTGCACATCTCAAACAGAACAATATGTGGAATATGAGATGAAAAGCTCCACCTACTCGGTGAGCATTACATATTACTATACAGGAATAAGCATTAGTTCAACTGATCATTGGATAACAACACGATAATGTTGATGCCGTTGGTTTTTTTGGTCTGTCCTCAAGTTTAAAAAAAAAAAAGCTGCCTCCTCTTTTGTGTTTTGTGAGAAAGGTAAACGTTTTAGAACAGTGTATATTTTGAGGGCCTATTGGAGACTGAATTCAGGGACTTATGCATGCTAGGGACTCAATTCAGGGACTCATGCATGCTAGACAACCTCTACCACTGAGCCGCACCCCTAACAGCACTTTGAGCATAGTAATTTTCTCGCCTCTTTTGCTTAAGTCAGTGCTACAACCTCTTCCTTTCTCCCCTTTCAGTATAGCCTTTAGTATAGACTTAAAAGAGATCTTTGTAGGACTATGAAAGCACAGTCTAGACCCCATCTATGCACAGATAATACCAGCATCACTAAGAAAGGATTTCATCTTCCTTTTTCTAGATGAGAGGGAACACTGAACTTACGTTTGGACCACGTGGGCTGTATCTAGCTGTGTTATCTCCTGAGTGATCGTAGACAGGCCAATTGACTTGTCTGACCTGCAGTTTACCCACTTGTAAAACTGTCATTTATTAAAGCTTTATGCGGAAAAAAATGAGACAATGCATGCAGAAGGATCCTGTAAAGATCCATTCATTTGGAAATTCATTCACACTATTTGTCTGTCATGCGACTTGATCTACTTTTCTACATTGCTGGCCACTTCCATGAGCTGTTCATATTACCTAGGATTTCTAATCTATGGATTCTGAAGCTTTGGATGTTTCCTTCAACTCCACATCAATCTAAGAAGCATACTAGAGTTTAAGTTATTGGGAAGAATAGGTTTGTAGAGTTCAGGAAAAACCCCTGAAGGTTTCTTTGTTTCTTTTTCTCCCCATTCTCTTTTATCCCTCTTTCCTTCACTTCCTTAGAAGCCTTCATCCACTCATTGAATGAAAAACAAAAAGGCAAAAGCGTTTTTGTCCCATTCTCCTGTTTAAATTTCCACGCTGCTTCATTGTATTCATTCTTTAAAGTGTGTGTGTGTGTGTCCATATGACTGTATGTGCATATATGTGTGCAGGTACCCAGGAGGCCAGAAGAGGGCGTCAGATCTCTTGGAGCTGGAGATACAGGTGTTTGTGGGTGCAGGGATCCAGACTTCAGGCCCTCACAATAGAGCAGGGTGTGCTTTCAACTTCTGAGTCTTCTCTGCCGCTCCTCCGGTGCTTTACAAGTTACCATTTCACAAAGTCATGGCTGTGTGGTTGTGTGTGCATGGGGGTGGGGGGCACTAGTACTGGACCTCTTTCTAGTTTCCATTTGCTTTCCTTGGCAGAGATCTTAATAAATACATTGAGTTTGCCTGGAGAGACTGTAATATACTTGGTGTTAATAAGAGCCAAGAGCGCATTTCCTACATTTAGATCAAGTGATGTGCTCAAGGGAACTTTCAAGGGTGTTAAAAATAGAGATCCGAATCCAGACAGTTTTGTTTAGAGACTTCTGAGAGGTTGAACTAGTGCTGGCTGCAGACTAAGTTCTTTGTTAAGGGGGGAAAAAAAAACCCCTGCAACATACAAAGAATTGCAGAATGCGTCAGGGAAACGTCTGAGTATTTTTGAACTTTTGGCAGAGATGTGTTCCTGTGGAATACACTTTCTTTTCTGCCTGTGTTGAGCCACAGCCACAGCTTAGCTCGATAGCGTGTAACATGGAAGCAAAAGTTACAGAAATCTTTCATTAATCCAGATTCTTGTAAATTAATACCTGGAAATTTGTTCTTGCACCAAAAAATCGAGATAGCATATTAAGATAGGAATTGCATGTCCTGGCTTTTTTTAAAAACTACTTATTAAACTTTGTTCTGCTGGGTGGTGGTGGCGCACGCCTTTAATCCCAGCACTTGGGAGGCAGAGGCAGGCGGATTTCTGAGTTCGAGGCCAGCCTGGTCTACAGAGTGAGTTCCAGGACAGCCTGGGCTATACAGAGAAACCCTGTCTCGAAAAAACCAATAAATAAATAAATAAATAAATAAATAAATAAATAAATAAATAAAAATAAACTTTGTCCCATTTTTTGGCTCATATATTTTGGAGGTCCTATATAAAGAAAATTTAGGGCTGGTGAGATGGCTTGGCGGTTAAGTTCAAATCCCAGCAACCACATGGTGGCTTACAACCATCTGGAATGAGATCTGATGCCCTCTTATGGGATGTCTGAAGACAGCTACAGTGTACTTACATATAATAATAAATGAAACCTTTAGGCTGGAATGAGTGGGGCCTGAGCAAGAGGGAGGAGGGAAGTGGGGGGAAGGAAATTTAATTTCACTTTATGTATATGTGAATGCGTCTGCAAGTGTTTATAAACATGCATGCTAATGCCAGTGGAGGCCAGAAGAGGACATTGGATCCCCTAAAACTGTAGTTACATTGGATCCCCTAAAACTG